>NC_056727.1:926342238-926459744 GCF_019279795.1 Protopterus annectens | reverse complement strand
ATAAAATGAGAAGGATGAATGGTGACATGGTCTTATTACTGTTAATAGTGATCTATTTGAACACTGACTGTTAAAATAGGTTTACTTACACAACTACATTAAGTTCATCATTACATCACTGTTGCAGTAGCCTAAAGATACATGGGACAACTGTCAAAGCTTAGATAGCAAGGGAGGAGGAGGAGGAGAAAAAAAGCATTAAGGGTCCCAGAGAACAGACCTAGTAAATCCTGCTCTTGCCCTGTAGAATGAGTCAGTCTTTTAATACTTTGCGAATGTGTGTACAAAACACCTATATGCTACCTCAAAAAGAGTGCTAGATTGTAGCCCTTTCTAAAATGCCTTAGAAGTAACCAAAGTTCTGGTAAAGTCTGCTTTGACCTTCTGAAGGATATACTTCCCATGATGAGAGCAAAGCAACTGGATGAAATGGGATAACTAGTTGTCATTTTTTCTTTCCAGCAAGAGAAATGAAAAGATGATTAGAGGCTCTAAAGTCCTTTGTCCTGACAAAGTAGTACCGGAGTTGCCTGTAGACGTGTGCGTAAGACTCTCCCCTTATTTTTTGTCTCAGGAAATAACACAGGGAGATGAATGCATTAGTTTAAAGTAAATTCAGAAAGCATCTTAGACATGAAGAATGGTTTAGTTCCTAATGTTTCCCTGCATCTATGAAACATAAAGGGAAGAATCACCATCAGAGCTCACCCAACTAAGTTAGAGCAGTAAAACAGTTTTTCATGTCAAGAACTTTACATTAGCCTGAAAATTTAATTCAAAAGGAGGAAGGTTGAGGTTTTCAGAGACAAACTTAAAATCTGAAGGAACAGTCCAGTCACCTTTTGAGGTGGGCAGATATGCAATGCCCCTTTCAAAAAATGCTTTACCTGGAACAAAAAAAAGACAGATCCAAATTCAAACAAGTAGAAACAGTCAAAAGCAGACTCTTAAGAGATGAGCAATTAAGACCTGATTGAGAAATTCACACAGATACTTGATAACCAGAGGGGCCTTCAGACTATATGGATCCTGATTACCTGTCTCACCAATTAGAAAGCATTTTCCATTTGGCAAAACGGGATTTCTTGTGCCAGGTTTCCAAGACTCCTTCAGTACCTGTTGCACATCCTCAGAGGATGACTACCTAAATAAGATCAAAATGCCGTTATTCAAGTAGTCGCATAGAAATTCTGCAAATTTCGGTGCATCAGTGATCCTTCATCCTGTATGATTATATCCATTCTGTGAGAAACATTGTGGTAGTTGCCCTTATAAATTAAAGTCTAACAGCTGAAATTAAGCACTGCTCTTTAATAGGTAGATAAGTACCTACTAAGGAGTTGTGTAGAATTTCAGCTATGTTACTAACCATGATTTACCTCTGAAAGCTTTTAGCTTGTGTACGATTCCTGGGGACAGCATTGTTTCTGTATATTTACTTTAAGTTCTGTGTTTTTGGCACACAGATTTGTTGCATGACTGGACAGTCCATATGGATTTTTAAAAAATCAGGTTGCCACAGAATGGGGAGGCTTACAGGAAAAATTTCATTTGCAGGAAGGAAAAGGTATCGGTCTTCCAGGACTTTTAGCAAGGTTTTCCTCATGCAGAATTTGTTGAGCTGTCTGTTGACAATGGAGGGAAACAGATCTACTTCTAGAATTTCCTACAGATAAATAATCATCTGGAAAAGCTCTGAGTGTAACATCCATTTGTGAGGGTCTTTCCTTGATCTGTACAATGAGACCGCCAGTGCGTTCTGCTCTGATGGGATGTGTAAAAAGACTGGGCTGAGCTGTAAAGTACAGTTTTGTACCTACCATAAATGTAGATGTTAGAGTGTACACACCCTGCTGCAGTCATCACACTTGGGTTATCCTGTCGTCAGGCGGTCCCGCAGTCGGCCGGAATTCCAAAGTCTTGGTCCGGCATCAGTTGCTGTCGCTTCTTCCCTGACGTCAGTGCACCAGGGGTATATATAATGCATCAGATGCCATTTTCTTCAGTTTTTCTTGCCCCAGATGTCAGGTGCTCCCAAAAAGGTGGCCAGTAATTAGTACCAAATTAAGTAATTTTTACACAAACACAAAATCCCTCCAGCTATAAGCAAATACATCATGAAGGTATTGTAGAGATTTAGCCAGTTAGAATAGAGGGGATGGAGGGAGGGTAACCTGGACTGCAGCAGAGTGTACACTCTAACATCTACATTTATGGTAGGTACAAAACTGTACTATGTTCATTGTGTTACCCTGCTGCAGTCATCACACTTGGGTAGAATCCCAAAGCTAAGGATGGGTGGAGGAGTTATAGAGGGTTAGAGGAGGCTAGAAGGCCCTGCAGAACTGCAGTGGCAAAGCCAGCTCTAGTCTTAGAGTAAAGTGGTAAGTGATAGTGTTTAGTAAAGGTGTGTACTGAACTCCAAGTTGCAGCTTCCAAAATCTCCTTGGTTGGAACCCCCCTGAGGAAGGCTGTAGATGTAGCTGTTGCCCTGGTAGAGTGGGGCCTAATGGTAGCAGGAACTGGTTTTCCATGATGGGTATAGCAAAAACGAATGCAATGTCCTATCCATTTGGAAATGGTTTGTTTTGATATAGCCTTCCCTTGTGAAGCTGTAGCATAGGATACAAAGAGCTGGTCAGATTTTCTGAAAGCCTTAGTTTTATCCAAGTAGTAACAAAGTTGCCTGTGAATGTCCAAGGAATGCAGGAGTCTTTCTCCTTTGTTCTGTGGATTTGGGAAGAAGGTGGGTAAGTGGATGGTTTGATTTAAAGCCACACTGGAACCCACGTTAGGCATGAAGGAAGGATTAGTTTGTAGAGAAACTGTCTTGATGGAAAATGAGGAAAGGTTCCACTGCCATTAGTGCCTGCAGCTCTGAGACTCTTCTAGCTGAAGTTATTGCTAGCAGCAGGGCAGTCTTCCATGATAGAAACTGTAGATCTGCAGAGAAAGCTGGTTCAAAGGGAGGTAGCGTAAGTTTTTCCAGAACAAAACTGAGGTCCCATGTTGGTGTAGGTGCTCTCCTGGGGGGGGGGGCCTAATGTTTTTTTGCCCCTCAGAGGAACCGCCTTAGAAGTAGGTGCGAAAATAAGGGTGGATCTGTGTTGTAGTGGGCTGAAATAGCTGATGCATGGATTTTAATGGAAGAAAAATAAAGTCCTTTGTGCAACATCTCAGTTAAATACTGTAGAATCTGAGGCATGTGAGGCTGAAGTGTGTTTTGGCCTTTAGCTTGGTTCCAGGCACAAAACCTTTTCCATTTGTCCGAATAGACCTTCCTGGTGCTGGGCCTCCTAGCTTCCAGAATAACATCCATAACTGCTTGGGAAAGAGGAGCTGGCTGGATGCTTAGGTGATTTGCCATGCAGCCAGATTTAAGGTTTTGAGTTGGCTATGAAGAATCTGATTGTTATGCTGTGTGAGCAAATGGGCAATTTGTGGTAAAATCCAAGGTGGGCCCTGGGCCATATTCCTCAATAGTGGGTACCAGTGCTGGCATGGCCAGTCTGGGGCTATGAGTATCAGTCGTGGTCACTCCTTTCTGACTTTCAGAAGCAACTTTGTGAGGAGAGGCAATGGAGGGAAGGCATATACTGTCAGGTTTTTCCAACTGAATGAGAGTGCGTCCACTTTCCAAGCTTGATGGTGAAGTGTCCTTGTACAAAATTTTGTTAGTTGATAGTTTTGAGGACTGGCAAACAGGTCTATGTCTGGAAGGCCCCATTTTTGAGTTATCATTGCAAATACTTGTGGATCCAGTTTCCACTCGTGGGGATCCATGATGTTTCTGCTGAGGTCGTCTGCCAATGTGTTCTTTTTTCCCTGGCAGGAATTGAGCTTGTAACTGAACTTGGTAAGCCAGAGCTGTGTTCCACAAGGTCATTGCTTGCCTGCATAGAGGGTAGGAGTGTGTACCCCCTTGTTTGTTTATGTACCACATTACTGTGGTGTTGTCCGTCCTTATTGTAAGTTGTCCTGGATGTAATAGAGCATTCTGTACAGCTAGCATCTCTTTTTGATTGATGTGCAGATTCCTTTGATCTGCAGTCCATATGCCTTGAATGCACTGTCCTGCCATGTGTGCCCCCCAGGCATAGTCCGATGCATCTGTTGACATAGTTTGCCTGGCTGGGGGGGCAAGGTGAAAGGCTGACCCTTGTTGAGGTGACATGCCTGTGACCACCATAGAAACTCCTGTTGTAGGCAGGGAATGAGAGATATCATTATGTCCAAGCTGTGGCTGTGTTGAGACCATACGCTTTTTAGGTACCACTGTAATTTCCTCATATGCAGCTTTACAAATGGTATTAGTAGTATGCAAGATGCCATGAAGCCCAAGGCCTGCAGAATTTTTCTTGCAGGTAGTTGGGTCTTTGTTGCCATTGTTTTGAAATATTGAGTCAGTTGTAGTTGTTTGTCTGGCGTCAGATAAGCCTTCTGGGCCATTGTATTCAAGATGGCACCCAGGAATGTCATATTTTGTGAGGGTACTAGTTTTATTTTATTTTCGTTTACTGTGTACCCCAGGCAACTTAGATGTTTTACAAAAGCCAGATGTTGTAAGAGGATGTCCTTGCTTTCTGCTTGGATGAGGCAGTCGTCCAGGTATGGGTATATTTGAATTCCTCTTTTTCTGCAGTATGCAATTACTGGTGCCAGGCATTTTGTGAAGACCCTGGGTGCAGTAGATAAGCCAAAGGGCAGTGCAGAGAACTGGTAATGGGTTGAACCTGCAATGAAACAGAGGTATCTTCTGCAACTTTGTCTGATAGGGACATGCAGGTATGCCTCCTTGAGGTCCAGCGTTACTAGCCATGCTTTCTTGCCCAACATGAGAAGAAGCGGCTGTAGTGTTAGCATCCTGAATTTGGGTACTTGTAAAAAGGTGTTTAGAATTGTAAGGTCCAGAATTGTCTCCAGGCATTGTCTTTTCTGGGAACTAGAAAGAGTCAAGAAAAATCCTTGGCCTTGCTCTCGAGTAGGTACCAGTTGAATGGCTCTCATGTCCATGAGAGCTGTAATTTGTTTTTGTGCCTCTGCCCATTGATTTTGTGGCAGGTTTGGCATTCCTCTTTTCATTGGCAAGGTGTGGAAATGGAATCTGTATCCTCGTGAAATTATGTCTAGGACCCATTTGTCCTTTGTGACAATGTGCCAGTTGTCTGAAAAAAGTGCGAGTTTTCCTCCCAAGGGGGCTGCCAAGAGAGTGTTGCTTGGCCAGATGAGGTGCAAGTCATTGAGTTTACCTTCTGGTAGTTTGGGACCTGTCTTCTCCTCCCTTCTGTGTTGCAGTGCCCCATTGGCGAGGTTTGTACTGGACTTGTGGTTGTCCGCTGCCTCTTGGACATCTGTATTTACCCCTCTGTGGTCTGTCAGTAGCTGGAAAGGACCAATTTTTTGTTGGCCAATTTCTGCTGAAGCGAGGGGGCTGTACCTGTAGGAATTCTTTGACTGTCTGCATAGATTTTGCCTTATCCTCCATTTTCTTTAAGACGACTTCTGCTTTAACTCCAAATAGAACATCCTGCTGTAAGGGAGCATCTAGAAGCTTTGCTTTAACATGATCAGGCAGAGCTTGTTCCTTTAACCAACCATGCCTAAGTATAACAGACCCAGTGACAGCTGCTCTGCAGGAAGCCTCCAAGGAATCAAATCTTCAGCCATTTTGAGCATCTGTTTCTTAGGCATGGGGCCTTGAACTGGAGACTGAAGTGCAGTCTTTTTAGGTTTAATAGGAGTCTTAGTCTTAGGATACGTTTTTATGGTGAGCATAGTCTGTCTGAAGACACCTTCAGAAACCGAAGGTGGTTCTGCAGCACCGACATCTTTTTCAGCAGCGTCGTCGGTAGGGGCTAAACAAAATGGCTGCATCGGCCTAGTACTCTCCGCCAAAAGCTCCGAAGCGGTCTCGGGTTCCAGATCTGCGGTAGTCAGGGGCTGCGTCGGAGCCTCATTGAAGACCGGTGAACCAGAGACCGGACCAGCTGAGGCCTTGGAGTCTGGCTTGGGTCTAGGCTGCCTGTCCTTATCCTTGCATTTTTTTCTGCACGCCGGTAGTCGGTTGCTCCGACGGCATAGTGTAGTTAAATTTTCTACCAAAGTAGTGTCATGCGAAATCAAAACGTCTTTTTATAGTATGCTTATTAAACCAAGCACAAAAACGACAACCAGTGATGTCGTGGTCTGGGCCTAGGCAAGGTATGCAGTAAGAATGAAAATCCTTATGAGGTATTTGCTTCCCACAAGAAATACAATTGTTAACTTTTTCTGACATCGGTCTAAGGCAAGAAAAGTTTCCCCAACGGGGTACTTAGCTTTATTGAAGACTTTGGATCTGAAATTCGACTTCGAAAATCTCAGGAGTCGGCTGACCGGCACTTGCGAACTGCTTCTGCTTCGGGCACCGCGCGGCAAGAAAGACTGAAGAAAATGGTGTTGGATGCATTATATATACCCCTGGCGCACTGACGTCAGGGAAGAAGCGACAGCAACCGATGCCGGACCAAGACTTTGGAATTCCGGCCAACTGCGGGACCGCCTGATGACAGGATAACCCAAGTGTGATGACTGCAGCAGGGTAACACGATGAACATCTTCCCTGGCTATCATGGCTTTTCTGCAGAGGGAAAGACCCCCCCCCCCATGTACCACATCACCGTGGTGTGTGTGTTTACCAAAAGAGGTCATAGAGTCCACAGATTATTCAGGGTCCTTAATGCATTTAACAAGGCAATCATGTCCTTGATATTTATATGCCCTCTTGCAATGACAGTCCCAAACCCCATGTACTTTGATGTCCTTGGATACTGCTCCCCATGCAAAGTCTGAAGCATCTGGTACAGACTGAGCAGGCATGGGGAGACATAACCTGGATTCAAAGGTTTGATTCACCTTGCACAACAGGGGTAGAAAATGAGAAGATGCTGAAGCAGAGTCCACACTAATTTGATAAACCACAGAATTTTCCTCACACAAACTCTGGCTTACAGAATCATCAGGATGGTAGAAGCCATGTATCTCAATATCCTCACATAATCTTTTGCAGCTGTCATAGCTTGGTGGAAAACTCTAGGAAATGGAGATGGCAAAAATGCAACTTTCTCTGGGCAAAGAAAAGCCATCAATAAAGGATGTGTCCAGAAGGCATCCTAGAAATGTCAGTCTTTGAGAAGGGAAAAAATATTTTCTCTAGACTGAGATGAAAACAAGAAGTTATGTACTCACCATAACGTTCGATGTATGTAGTCCATCTCGCTTCACATTCTTACCCGTGGGTTCGGAGCCGAATATGGCTCCAACTCAGCCAAACTTTTCTAGCTCAAAGTCTTCTATTGGCTGGGCTAAGTAGGTATCCCATGGTGCACTGCTCCATATCCCCAGATCTAGTTTGCTACAATACTCATTCATACCCCATGCATACACAACATCCAGATAAAAAGAATAAGCTAAAGTAAGGGTAACTCTGTAGATAGAAACCTAACCTCCAGATCCTCCAGGAAGGGGGGAAGTGGGAGGGCAAGTAAGAATGTGAGGAGAGATGGACTACAAACATCGAATGTTATGGTGAGTACATAACTTCTTGATGTTATGTAGTCCTATCTCGCCTACATTCTTACCCGTGGGACAGCATCCCTAGCACCTACATCCTGGGTGGCTCATAGGAAGATACTCCTGAGTACTGTGGAGCCAAAGGATGACCTGCCCCTAGACACCATGTCCAATTTGCAATGAGAAACAAATGTGTGAGGAGAAGCCCAAGTAGCTGCAGCACATATATCATCCATTGACAATCTGGCCTGATAGGCTGTAGATGGAGAAACAGCCCAAGTAGAGTGAGCCTTGACCGGAAATGACAGATCTTTTTCTCCTGCGTGGTAGGCGAAAGAGATGCAACTAGATATCCATCTGGATAGGGTGATCTTGGAGACCGGGGACCCCATTTTGTTTTCCGAAAAGGAGACAAATACTTGATCAGACTTCCGGATGTCTTTTGTTCGGTGCGGATAGAAATGTAACTGTCTGCGTACATCCAACTGATGAAATTTAAATTCTGCCTTGTTTGAAAAATGAGGAAAGAATACAGGCAACTCAATGGATTGATTAAGATTAGACACGGAAGCCACTTTAGGAAGGAATGAAGGGTTTGGTCTAAGAGAAACCCTGTCCTTAAGGAAGATTAAGTATGGAGGTTTGATGGAGAGGGCTTGAATTTCTGAAACTCGCCTTGCTGAAGTGATTGCTGTTAAGAAGGCTGTTTTCCAGGTCAAGAATTTTAATTCACGGGTAGCTGCAGGCTCGAAAGGTGGTGAAGTAAGGGCTTGTAGAACAAAATTGAGATCCCAGGGCATGATCGGTTTGGAGACCAGGGGACGGAGTAACAGAGTACTCTTCAGGAAAGCCTTGCAGAGTCTATGAGCCATGAGACTAGGCTCATTAGCAACATGAAAATTAGAGATCACTGCCAATTGAACTTTGATGGTAGCTGATGCGGAACCCTGATGGAAAAGTATAGACAAAAACTCCAAGACTGAAGCAATTGGAGCTGTGTAAGGATCAATACCTTGGGTATACGCCCAAATAGAAAACCTCTTCCATTTGCTAGAATAGTAGATGGCTTATGAGAAGAAGATAATATGTGAACCACTACTGGTGAAAATTTATGAAGCCTAACTAACGATGGAAGTGGAGTAGCCAGGCTGTCAACCGGAGGGTCATCAGGGAGGGGTGGAACTGTCCCAATGTGTGTCACTAAATCTGGCTGAGGGTCCAGAATCCAAGGAGCGTCTGCAATGTATGATTGAAGAAAGAGGAACCAGACTTGACGAGGCCAGTGTAGAACAATCAGAATAATTCTGCTTCCCAAGGATTGCGCTTTCTGAACCACCTTTGACAGCAAGGGAAACTGAGGGAATGCATAAAGCAGACCAGAGGGCCAATCATGAACCAGAGCGTCCCTGGGTGACTCCCCCTGTGGGGGGATAAGCGTGAAGTAGCTGCTGTATTTTGCATTAAGGGGGCTGGCAAAAAGGTCGCAGCAAGGCTGACCCCATCTACTGAAGATTCGCTCTGCAACTAGGCAATTCAGGGACCACTCGTAAGGCATCAGAATAGCTCTGCTTAGCCTGTCTGCAATCACGTTGGACTTCCCCGGATTGTGCGTTGCCACCAGAAACAGTTGGGAAGTTACTGCCCACTGCCACACTCGCATGGCCTCTCTGCACAGGGGGTTAAGACCTGGTTCCCCCTTGCTTGTTTAGATACCACACTATTGACATGTTGAACGAGTGTATTGCAATCGTCCCTAGACGTAGAAAGCTCTGAAGTGCCTGCAACGCCAGTAGCACAGCTCTCATCTCTAGGACGTTGATATGCAGATGTATCTCATGCTCTTGCCACGTGCCTTGGACTGTCCTGCCAAGATAATGCCCCCCCACCCCATCTGGAAGGTGTCCATGGTCACTGTTGCAACCGGGATGGGCGGACAAAGGGCCTTCCCTCGTCCAAATTGTTGGTGCAAAGCCACCAACTGAGGTCCTGTTTGCATCTGTCTGTGAGCAAAATGGGGTGAGAAAGTGGAAATTTTTGGAGAGACAATTGAACAAAGAGAAGCCATTGGAAAAGTCTCATGTGCAATCTCGCTAGAGGGACCAACATAATTGTTGCTGCCATGGTCCCCAGGAGTTGGAGAACCCATCTTGCCTTTACTTTCCTCAGGGGCATCAGGATGTGTATCTGTTGTTGTAAGAGACTGATCCTCTCCTGCTGTAAAAATGCTCGAATTCGAATAGTGTCTAATTCTGCACCTATAAAGGTGACACGCTGCGAGGGCAACAAAGCAGATTTTTCCCAATTTAGTGTTATACCCAACTGCTGACATAGAGTGATGGTAGCATCCCTGGTTTGGACTAGTTGATGCCTGGTGGGGGTGGTAAGGAGCCAGTCGTCCAGATACGGAAACACTTGGAATCCCTGACGTCTCAAGTGAGCAGTCACCACCGCCATACACTTGGTGAACACCCTGGGGGCTGTGGTGAGACCAAAGGGCAGAGCTCGAAACTGGAAATGACTGGCTCCCAGCTGGAAGCGTAGGTGACTCCTGGATGCCCTGCCCATTTTCACATGGTAGTAAGCATCCTTGAGGTCGATGGAGCACATCCATACCTCCTCTCCCAACAATGGGACAATCGATTGTAGTGTGACCATACAGAACTTGGACTTCTGTACATAGTTGTTCAGTTGGCTGAGATCTAATATGGGTCTCAGGTCCCCTGTTCTTTTCGGCACCAAAAAGAATCTTGAGCAAGTCCCTAATCTGATTTTGTCTGAGGGGACACACTGGATGGCTCCTTTTCCTAGCAGCTTTGAAACCTCTGAGGCTGCTTGATCCCTTTGACTGGGTGGGACGTCTGGGATTTTTCTGATTGAAGGGGGGTCTGATGTAAACGGAATGAGATAACCTCCGGAAATTATCCGTAACACCCATCGGTCCTGGGTGATGCTTTTCCAGGCTCCCGGATATAACAAAATTCGACCACCGACTGGCTCCGGCTAAGCACAGCCGGGCACTCCCCCAGGAACGAGAGTAGGGAGAGCCGCAAAAGGAATCTCGTTCTCCCGAATTGCGGGAGCCCCCTCTGCCTCTAGGGCGGCGTCTCCCTGAATAACCTCCCCCTCCTCTGTCTCTGGAGGGGGACTCACCTTGTGTGGCAGAAAAAACCCTCTGTGATTTATTGAACCACATCCCCCCCCCCCCCCTGGGCCTTGGGGTAAGGCCTAGAAGGAAGGGAAAAATGGACCCCTACAGCAGACAGGGTCTTTCCCTCTTGCTCGCACCTGGTGAGGGTGTCTTTCACTTTGGTTCCAAAGAAAGAAGAACCATAAAAGGGGGCGTCAATGAAGGAAGACTTGAAGGCCTCTGCGAAGTGACACAGGCGCAGCCAGGCTTGACTTCCAAGGGCGACTCCTGAGATTGCTGCCCTACTTGCTCCCCCGGCTGCATATGAAATGAGCCACATGGAGGAGTTGAAAATGGAATCGAGGGTAGACACCTGGGCATTAACCGTCTGGGCCACTGCCTCAGGGACGTTACCCGCAAGATATCTCCTAACTCGTTGAGGAGATCTAGTAATAACAAAGCAGACACCGCTATAGATACGTTCACTCACGAAAAATTTATTAAAAAAATACAAAAAGTTAGATTGAGCGCTTTCTTCCCTTCCATAGGGATTTCATCAGAATCAAGTTTCTATCCAATTTCCCTCCTTATATCCCCGTTATAATGACGTCATCATCAATTAAAACATTTTTTTAAATGCGTAATGCAACATTTAAAGGGACATCCCTTTTAGACTGACCTCTTTACAGGACAGGTTTAAAATTCAAGCATTTAAAATTCATCCCATTTCTAAAACATAGTAGTATATGATATATAGTATGTTATATTTAAAACTAAAAGTATAGTATATATTTAATTAAGCGTGCTCTTAAATTTATCTTAATACACAAAAATATATAAATATAAACATATATTTATAACATATAAATACATATTTACACAATTATGTAAATATTTATAAAAATGTATAAAAATATATATAAAAACATGAATACATTATGTCTTATTTTCCACATTCCATCCTCTTAATTAATATAGGTTTTAGCCCGGGGGGCTGACTTGCTTGTAATTTTATTTGCCATCTTAATTCTTTCTTCAATATGGCTTCTATAGCCGCCCCCCCCTAGGGTTTTGTGACACTTTTTCTAAGATTGCAAATCTAAACTCCTTATATGCCACACAACTAATAGAATGCCTAAATAGGGCATTATTTACATTTTTAGTAGCAATTTGGTATGTATGTTCATAAATCCTGTCCCTCAGTCTTCTCTCTGTCTTACCTACATAGAATGAGGGACAGGACTTGCACATAGCCAAATATATAACTCCTGTAGTCTGACAATGACCTTTTTCAAATCTAACCATGGTTTGTAAAGAGTTCTTGATGGTTACTTTCTCATGTAGGCAAATATATTTACATTGCGTACAATGTCCACATTTTTTGGTGCCATCTCTATTTTTGTTTTTCATGCCCTTCTCAAAAGTTTTTTTTTAATTAGGGCCTACTTTATAAACAAAATTTAGTTTAGTACCACCAATATTCCACAACCTCTGGTTATTCCTTAATATAGCCCAGTTCCTTTTCACTATTTTCTCTACCTCATATGTATTTTTTCCATATGAAACTACCATAGCTTTCTCAAACCTATTCTTCTCTCCATCTGTTGTGCTTTTACCCTCTTTAGTGCTCTCTAATTTCCCTAACAATGGCTTATATTTTTCCCCCATTCACTTCTTACGTAATTAAGGTATTCATCCAATATTTTTCTGGGGTAACCTCTCTCTTGAAGTAGGGTAACAACCCCCTTCAATTCTTTATCAACATCTTCAATATTTGAGGTCATTCTAGCTATTCTTATTAGTTGCCCTTTTACTATACTATTCTTTTGTTTAAAAGGGTGATCACTTGAATATTGTAAATAAAAATTACTAAAGGATGGTTTCCTATACACCTTACTTTTAAAACCCTTTTCATGTTTCTCTATATATGTATCTAAGTAATTTATTCCATTCTTATCATAGGTGTGTGTAAATTTTAAAAATCTTGTACTCTCATTTAGGTGTTGAATCAATTCCTTTATTAAATTCTCTGATCCTTTCCATAAAATAAAAATGTCATCCAAGAATCTCACATATAAGTTCATGTACTGAAAGAATCTACTTTGGAAGACATGGCCTTTGTTCCCATTCCAGCAATACAAGGTTTGCAAATATAGGGGCACATGATGCCCCCATAGCAACCCCTTTGTATTGCCTGTAGTATTTGCCTTCAAAAATTATATAGTTATGCTCTAAAACTATGCCCATGAATTCCATAATTAACTCCTTTTTAACATCATCTACTAGAGTATTATTATGTAGGCTGTCTGAGAATATTTCCAATCCTTCTTTTTTTTGGAATGGATGTAAAAAGATCTACATCTATGGTTATAAAGATTAATTCCTGATCCCACAAATTATGTATTCTACCCAGGAAAATCCCTAGAATCTTTAAATATATGCCCACTGTTCACTATCTGTTGCTTTAGCCATCTATCTATAACCACACCAAAGGGGTAGGTTTTTGATCCACGACCATCCACTATCGGTCTGAATGATAAATTATCCAGGCCTTTATGGGTTTTAGGTATACCAAATATAGTTGCTACTATTGGCCTTGCTACTTTTAAATAATTGTACAAATCTCCAGAAATTCTTTGTTCCAAAAGATATTCTTCTAAATAAAAGTCAATTCTTCTATGACTAATATTAATGTAATTCAGTGAAGATGGTTGATATGTATCTGAATCATTTAGAATTTCAAACATTTTTTGAGAGTATTCCATGGAATCATAAAAAACCATACCTCCCCCCTTATCTGGTCGCATCACTCGAATTGTGTCATCTCCCCTGAGAATTTTTAAAACTTCATTTTCTTTTTTCTTAGGTTATAGGGCAGCGTCTCCCTGAATAACCTCCCCCTCCTTTGCCTCTGGAGGGAGACTCACCTTGTGTGGCTGGAAAAACCCTCTGATTTCTTGAGCCCCCCCCCACTGGGCCTTGGGGTAAGGCCTAGAAGGAAGGGAAAAATGGACCCCTATGGCAGACAGGGTCTTTCCCTCTTGCTCGCACCTGGTGAGGGTGTCTTTCACTTTGGTTCCGAACAAAGAAGAACCATCAAAGGGGGCGTCAGTGAAGGAAGACTTGATGGCCTCTGTGAAGTGACACAGGAGCAGCCAGGCTTGCCTTCTAAGGGCGACTCCTAAGCTTGCTGCCCTACTCGCTCCCCTCGGCTGCATACGAAATGAGCCACATGGAGGAGTTGACAATGGAATTGAGGGAAGACACCTGGGCATTAACTGTCTGGGCCACTGCCTCAGGGACGTTAGCCACAAGAGTATCTCCTAACTCGTTGAGGAGATCTCTCTGGAGCAGAGTGAAATGAGACAGATAGTTCAGCGACTGTAAGGTAAAGGTTGCTGACGAGAGGGTACGCTTCCCGTACCGGTCCATGGTCCTAAACTCCTTGTTAGGAGGATGGACGGAGGAAGAGGTCTCTGCTACTTCCTTTTGAGTGGCCGCCGCCACCACCATGGCATCTACAGGGACTCCTTTGGACAGAAACTCCTTGCCCTGAGGAGCAGAAAGAAACTTGTTGGGACACCTGGGTACGGGCTCCACAGAATCAGGGTTTTCCCACACCCTTTGACAGATCAAATCAAGGAGTTCGTCGAAGGGTGGGGACACCAAGGAGGCAGAGGGCTGAGCACCAAAGGCCTTAAGGAATACAGACTCCTCCTCGGAAAGGGCTTTGGACGGCCAGTTACCTCTGTTTCAGTATCTCCAGGATGTCAGAGAAGGAAACATCATCAGAGGATGACTTGGGGGACCCCTCTGATTCCTCGAGGTCAGTATCAGAGGTGAGGGACTCATCCTGGGAGTCTATGTGCTTCCTCTTGCACGTTTTCTTTCTAGGGGGCTCCTCAGGCACGAACTCTGAAGGGCCCTCAGAAAGTTGGGGGCCAACTCGTTGGGGTATTCCTAGGCCTTGGTGCTCTGCTGTCCATGGATAGGTGGTGATCAGAGGCTCTCACCAGAGTGGTGGGGACAGAGTGACCGACCTGCCTGATGTAGCTGACGATCTAGCCAGCACAGTCCACATGGCCTCAAAGGCAGCCCCCCCCCCCCCAAGTCCGAGAACCGACCATCCTCTGAGACCATGACAGGAGTCGGAGTTCCCAGAGCCGAGGCACCAAGAGGGAGACTCAGAACCAAAATATGTCCCGATATGTCCCCCTTGGGCCCGACTGAAGAATCTAGAGTCCCGAACCCCGAGGACGGAGCAGACGGGGTCGGAGTCGATGTCGGTACCGATGGAGCTGGGGGGGCCATCGGAACCGGCCTAGGATCATCACATGGCGTGGAACACTCCGACTCCAAAGACAGAGATGCGCTCGAAGGAGGAATGATCGAAGAAGGGGTCGGGACGGGCTCCGGAGCCGACTGGGCCGGAGCCCAAAACAATTTTGCCAAAACCAGTGACTGGAGGAGCTTCTGGACCAACCTATCAACATCCACATCCGAAAGGGTCCTGGAGGATTTGGAGGACAGGGAGGGAGATCGAGATCTCCTCTCAGGAGAAACTGGTCTGAGACTGGGCGATCGGCTCCAAAGAGGTTCCAATATAATTGGAGCCGACGCCGGTTCCATGGACACCGACACCTCCTGCAGCCCCGAGGACAGTGGAGCCGAGGAGGTTGATGCAATTTTTGTGATTTTCTCTGGAGGCTCTGATGAAGCTGACTGAGCCGGAGATCTCTTTTTTGACTTGGATGATTTAGACTTAGCACTGGGAGAGGAATCCAAGGCCTCTTCGAAAGAGGGTTTCAAGAGTCCCTTTAAGATCAGCTTATTCTTTCTCTCTTGGAGCACTCTGGGACTGAACGCATGGCAAAAACTGCAGGACTCCTGCAGATGAATGGCTCCCAGGCAATAGACACAAATAGAATGCCCATCGGTGATGGACATTTTGTACCCACATTTAGAGCACTTTTTAAAACCCGAAGGTTTGTGCTCCTTGGAATCTTTGGACATTTTTCACAACAAACACCAACAAAGCAACCTAAGAAACGGTCAGACAAGAAAGTAACAGACGTTCAACACCACAAACAACGCGGGAACCAGTTATAAATTGTAACAGTGCACACACACTAGAGACACACACAGACAAAACTATGTCAAAAACCTCTAACTAAAATGGTTAATGACCACAAGGTAAGGGAAAAGAACCAAACCTCTAACTTAAACGGTTTAGTGAACAGACAGGACAAAAGGACTAGGTCCCCTAACTGAAACGGGCCTAGCCCAAGGGAACAGTTAAGCGGGATACCACAAAACAAGCACACTACCAAAAACCTAAACAACACTAAAGACAATAGCTATGAAAATAGCTTTTTGTTTATGAATAAAATTTTTTCTCAAGACAAGAAAAAAGGACTTGGCCACAGCCAAGAGCGAGACCACATCCGAGCTACACGAGCGGCAAACGAGATCTGGGGATATGGAGCAGTGCACCATGGGATACCTGCTTAGCCCAGCCAATAGAAGACCTGGAGCTAGAAAAGTATGGCAGAGTCAGGGCCGATATTCGGCTCTGAACCCACGGGTAAGAATGTAGGCGAGATAGGACTACATAACATCCTAGGTTTTAAAACAAATTCAGGACAAAATACATTATTTTGGAGAATTTTAAAGAGGGTCTGAAAAAAAATAAGCTAATCATTCAAGTAGGGAAATGTAGACTTCCCACAGCCTGCAATAAGCAATAACTAGAGCTAGGCATTTTGTGAATATCCTTAGAGATGTGGAAAGCCCAAATGGGTAAAGGAGTAAAGTGAAAATTTAAACGAGATACAGAAAACATTAAAAAAAGGGTTTTGAAGTTTGTAAATAGGACTATGATGGTCAATGTCTGAGATCTGGATTCGCATTAAAAAAAAAAAGCATAGAGGAGGGATGGGGGTGGAATCTGAAAGGTTAGCATTTTAAATTTGTGAAATTTACAAACAGATTGAGAAGAAACAACCCAACACAGGTCTCCAGAGTCCTGGGTAATAGAAACATTCTGGAATAAAATCTTTTGCCTTGCTGATTTTTTCAAACTGGTTTTATTTTACTTTGGGATAACATCTGGGATAAAATGGGAAGAAACAGATGAGTCTGATCTTCTGGGTACAGATGAACTCACAGAGTTGGAGGAAAAAAGTTGCAGAGCCATCTATATCGATTCAGAACTATTTCCAGTACCCAAGACTCTGATGTGATTTGATTCCAAAGGAGGAGGATCGTTTTCTCGACTGTGTGATAACCAGGATTGGGAGTGGAGGGGTTTTCTTGGGTGGGTAAGATAGTTATGCATTTGTGTTATGATGGTATGGAAGCTGGGCTCAACTCCCTGTTTTCTTTGCATCCCCTTACTATTTTTTTTTTAATATTTGCCTGTTTTGCTGGGGTTGCTATTTAGTAGGAAAGCAGCCTGGACTGGAGGGGTAATTTCAGCTATATTTTGGAATGAGAGACTAAAAAAATTGTTTAACCTCTTGAATAAATTTCCATTTTTCATCACTGCATTTTAAAACCTCAGCCGAAGAGCATCCAAATAAAACTTCTTTATCCAAAACAGCATTGAAGATCTGCACCTTTACACCTTCAGGGAAATTTGGCAATTTCAGCCAAGCATACCTGTGCATAACAGAACCCATGGCAGCTGCCACAGAAACTGTATCATAAGCACATTTTCGGGTATGTCTGTTAACCTGAGACACTGAAAAAATTATGTTAAGAGAAGACTCCCTTCAAAAGGGGGTAAAAATCAGCAGTGGCATTATTTACATCTGCAATGGTTGCCGTAGAAATTTGGCCATGTGAGCCTAACAATGTATTTCCCCAAGGCTAAAGTAGATATATAGGACTTTTCCACCATACCTACCAAAAGCTCTCCCATTCTTGTCAGATGGAACTAAATTAGAAGTAGTCAACTATGTTTAGAATTAGAATCTTTTTCTAGAGAAAAAAAACAGATCTACAGGAGGGGTATGAAAGAAGAATTTAATGTACTTCAAACTCATATTCCATCAGGCATTTAGCTGCAGGTGATTGACTGAAGAGGTGCATGCAGAATTAAAAGCATCTCCCAAAGAACCAGTGGCAGGAGGAATAGCAAGATTTTTGAAGTATGTCTATCTAAAGGAAATCATAGTACCTCTTTTGCATTTCTGATATTGCTACTTCCTCCCACTGGATGAAGTCCTTCATTCTAGCAATTGGGTTAGAAAAGGCTATTTCCTCAACAGGAGAATCAGAGAAAATATTCTCTTCTGTCTTAGAATCCAAAGAAACTGGAAAGGATCTCCGACACACACAGTCCAGGCCAGAAAGGGAAGCACTATCTGAGGGAGACCAATTTTTTTCTTTTTAGGTGGGAGTAGAAGACTGCAAAGATGGGAAAGCTTGAGAAACCCCTTAGCAAAATTGTACCACTCTTCTTCAGCTTCATTAGCAGAAGTGGTAGGAGGTGGAGAAAGATGTTGGGCCTTTTTTGGTATCCCTAAACGTATTGGATGTCTGCATTTCCCTAACTAGCAATTAAGCACTTCTACCTAGACCCTTCAAAAACACAAGGCTGGGTTTTCCCGCCTCAGTCTTCAAGGACACGCCAGGCTCACGACCCTTAGTTGCGCCCCTTGGAGAATTACCAAAGTGGTTAGGAATATCAGACAGATGGTCTGAGGACTCCACCAGGGCTACAGCACAGATCTCCATCACAGACCAGTGAAGACAGGTCACAAGTGGAACCACTTCAGAAACCTCATTAACAGAATTTCTTTTCTTAGGAATTGGAAAGGGGCAGTCTAAGGAAGTCAAGCCAATATCCACTGACAGACAAGTAATATCATTCAGACTTTGATTTTCTAGAAAAAATGCTAAGGTCATTAAGCAGCCTTCTTATCTTGTGAGTAAAGGACTAGCAAATCTGTTAGGGGTTGATATGCAGCTCTGCTAGCCAAAATAAGCAGGCTGTGTGGGAATCTTTAAAGGTATCTGTTTTTCACACAGACACTTCCCGTTTCAAACAGGAAAAAAATAGTTTCTCAGCTAGTTTTATTCACAAAAGGTAAAGTCAGTTCCCTTGGGTGTTCTTATCTGCCAAAAACACTGCCAAAACACAGAAGATAAGAAGAACAAGTCTAACTGAAATCTTCAATGCCAAAATATTTTCGGATATTGTCACCCATACTTCTACTCTTATACTGGCATGTCCTCGTGCTGCATCAGATGTATGGTGTACATGGGATGCACCCAAAATCTGATGTCAGATACTGGTCAGGAAAAGTCAGATTAAGCTTTAGGTTATTGCAAAAGCAATGTAATGATCATCATAATGCCCCTTGAGTGTTGAAGCATCACAGTCTCACTGTGGAAATTTAAACCAACAAAATTAACATGCTACCCGGGATAAGTTTTTTCAATCCAGCTCCACACCTCAAATGCTGAATGGACAAAATAAATATTAGGTAATAAAATATTTTGCTGTAGTCTACTCCATGGCATACAAGGATGGATCTCCAACTACAACCCAAATAATCCAAGTTCAAACAAGTAACCCAAGTAATACAAGAAATGGCAGAGGACAGACAGAAAAGGCTAAATCCAGTTAACCCATCCCAGGGGGAAGGGATCATATAGGTACTGCTATTAGAGCTTGTGACGCCCATGCCCCGGCCCAGCAATCAAGGAGCCTCAATCCTCACCACTAAAACCAGTGAGGGGCGTCTCATATAGGAGGAAAGGATAACAAATACACACAGTAAAGTGCAATTTCCCTTAAAAGCACACAGAGATCACAGTCCGGGGCTGGTCGCTCCCTTGCTCTTCAGGTCCCCAACAAGACTCCCCACTGGCACAGCTATAGGGTCCGGATCTTAGCCTAGTGGGCAAGCTAAAACCTCCAGCACACTCTCTGTCCAACCAGTGCTTCATGTCCTTGCCCAAGTAGCTGACATGCACACACTTTGAGATGAGTTTACATAACCACACAGACACTCCTGGGGAAGGCTGGCACAGGCTCTCCAGCTGTACCCCTTTTACCCAGACTATACGGTAGCACCACTTGCCACCACCTAGCTAATATTTATCAGCTACTCAAAGGCCCTTAAAAGGGTGTTGAATTTTTACTGTGCAATATTATTATCCAATTGGCAGCATAACTAAACAGTCAAGGCTTATTAGAGTGACTTGGTACAGTAATCACTACAAATATGCAATGTACTCTAGAGCTTAAATTATCTCCACACAAAACAGCCACAGTTGAAAGGTTTAAAAATATTTAATAATAAATACTAAAAACACAAGACAATAATTCTTACTACAAAGTGCTAGTCAAGAGATCACAGAGAAATACTTAAAATAATTCAGTAGTACATTCTGACATCACAGAAAAACACTTAGTCTTATCTTTCTAGCTCCTAGCTATGTCTAAATGAAAACAAAAGTCTAAGATAACTTGCATAAGAAAACACGCAGAGTGCTGATGAGTTGGATGGTCAAGTTCTCTCGGTTTAAATTGAAATTGCAGTTCTGATTCACATTACATCATTCTTCACACTTCCCTGGGTTCCTAGGCTAACAGAGCTACATTTACATTCTTAACATCTCCTTTTATCTTGCAGCTGGTCAGGAATCAGAGCAATAAAAATACATTTGCATGTTTAAATCTAGCAATTTAACTGTTGGTTAAAACAGAAAGAATTTCTTCATCTAGACCCTTCAGAACCACTGTCTACATCAAAGGGTCACCACATGCTTTACTTTGGTCAGTAGAGTGCACTGTTGTCACATTTATTTCCCAGTTCCACATGTAATATTATTTTTTACATTTAAGACAATAAGCCTGTAGTTTACATTCATATTTACAAATGACAGAATTATTTATAAAATTCTATCTGGCTAGGCTGGCAGCCTTCACATTTCTTCACCCACTCTTCACAGAGCTCTCTCTGGAAATGACTTCAGATGTGTGGTTTCACACATGAATGCTAGACCCAGGAGTGAAAACTCAGCCAAAAAATGTACACACAAACATTGCAGAATGGGTATGTGAAGTTAAACACTTGGCATTTCTCTATATCTGACAAACAAGTGTGAGGAATTTAGGAGTGCAAGAAAAAATTCAAGCCAGCTGCTACAACGACAAAGTCTCACACTCACTGCATGGACATAAAATGAGGTCACTAAAAAGTATTCTCCCAAGAAAGTGCAGACATTCCATGAGCTGAAGTGAGGTTCTAATGCCAGGCAGGGGAGGGGAATGACTGGATTGGTAAGGGCGAGGGGAAGCTTGATTTTAAAGTTTAAAAGCCAAAAATGCTACAAAACTACATATATTTTCTCATTATGTTATAATGAATGTATAAGATTGTAAAAAAAATACATCTGAAAAGAAGTGTGATTTAAGGTTTACCAATGTCAGAGCATATAATGCATAACAGTATAAAATGAGCTCGGCTCTCATGTACCATATTTTAACATATTATACTTTAATATAACAATGCATGGATTGTCCAAAGCAATTTGCATTGTGGGTGTGATAGAGATGAAGCTGGCAATCTACTTCCATTCCCAACTTGCCTAGCAAACTCTTTGAATGGTGTTGGCAATTCATGGAGATGCTTACAGAATCAGATGCAAATCGAAGGCACTGACTAAATGGATGGATAGTTCGGGATTAAACTTTGTGTGGATTTATTTGTTTTAATAAAACATCATTTCTGTGGTCTCCTATTGAACTGGATTTGCTGCGTTGCTTGGTTTTTGACATTATACCCACTGGCTTCAATCCACCTGCTTTGAGCCACACATTATGCCTTGCACATTGTAAAAAACGTGCACAGGCACAAAATGTATATTCAAGTGAATGAAGCCAATTGGTAAAAATGGAGAAAATGCAGATGTGAAGTAAAGCATTGTTTCAACAAACTAAAGAAAGTGAAATGTGCAATATAATTTACAAATCATACAAACATATTGATCACATCTCCAAATAGTCAATAATTCTTTATTATTAGGCAACAAAAAGACTATTGGAAATGAAAGGAAGTCAGGGAGTAGAAGAAAAGAGTACAAAAGTCATTACAACCTATACAAGAGAAAACATACAATAAACAGTTTCAGAAGGCAGAATTTTTTTTTTTTTTTTTTTTTTTTTTTTTTTTTTTTTTTACAGATGTAGTACTGTACAGAATGACAAGGGCATGATGCAGAATAAAGGACAGTAAGCAAAACACAGCATGTGTTATACTACCAGGCAGTTTACTGTGATAATAACATGTCTACATATTGTCACTCTCTCCTCTATGCAGAGCTTTGGAATGAGACTTGTCAAGCAATGGCCTCACTCACTCCTTCTCAACAACTGGTCTTTATGAGAAGCCCCAGGCAGAATGCTTCTAGGTAGTCAAATGGAATTCTACCCCTTCCCCATATCTATCCATCAAAAGATGTGACCCACAAGGCTCTATCCTTGGTCATTTTCTATTTAAAATACTTGTACAAACTCCTCATACATCTGTATAACAAGCATCCCTTGTACATTATGCAGATGATTCCACCCTTTGTCTGCCCCTCAGATAATCTAGAAAAAACAGAAAAGGTTACACAGCATGCCTTTATCTCTATTGAAAACTGGCTTTGTAACTACCAACTCATTCTTAATCCAAAGAAAACCAAACTCCTTTTATTTTCTCCCAAATCAGTTTTCCATGAAAAATCTAACTTTAGAATCACATCCTTAAACAGTACGCCAATTGAACTAGTGCCCCATACAAAAACTACCAGGGGTTACAATAGACAACCTCTAATATGCCCTCCACATAAAGAGCAATATAAAGAAAATCACAAAAAGTAGAAATGCTACATAGAACCAAAAAATTCTAAACTGCAACCACTAGGTCACTCTTTCCATGACATACTTACCCCCCCCCCCATATTATATGATTCTCCCAGCTTGACTACCTTCAGGCCACCCTATAAATCTAAAACACAATAGTGTTACAACAAAAGTAGCTTGATTTGCAGCAAATACAAGTCAAAGACATCACTTTCAGTACTAAAAACTCAGTTTGCTAGAATTATCCAAACTAAATTAAATCTGCTTCTCTTAACATTCAGAATTATACTTAACCCTGCTTACTGCCCAGCTATAAGTACAACTATAAGTACCACTATCTCCCAAATAGTCCTCTTTAATCTTCTGACAAAAATCTACTTGACATCTACAAGATATAAAAAAACTGCAGTTAAACTCAGTACTCACACTCTTGTACCAAAACTCCGGAATATACTCCCTGCACCGAGGGTAGTACATACATTTTTTAATTTGCAACCAAAAGAATTCATGTCAGACTCCTGGCTTTGTACTTGCTGCTCTCCTGGCTAATAATTTCAGCTCCTACTCCTTTAATATCTAGATAAAACAAGGAACATGAGAGATCAGGTGCATCTCATCTCCCTTAGTCTGAATCATGTATTAATCTACTTCTCCTGTACCCCATATCTACTCCACTTATTCCCTCTAACAAATACTTACTTCTCACTCTTCCCTTCTCCTTATCCACTGTTTGAACAGTGGACATTTGGCTTTAAGAGTGAATAATAAACCCATGCACTCATCACGTCAATACATTTCAAAGCTACATATTATATTTAGCTTATTTTAACAATGGTTTATATGTATTATTCTATATGTTATGTGTATTAACATTTGTATTCACAGTATACTGTAGTATGTCAGTTTTCACCTATGTATATGCATTGTGTGTGTATTTTTTTTTCTTCTATTTGTGGAGCTTTTCTCCCCAGGTCTCCACTGAATATGGACAAAATTATCCAATCAGACTTTCCCAATAAACAAATGTCAATAATAAATAAATAAATCATTGAGGAGGAATTTAAGCAAAGAAGAGTCATTTCACAACCAATGGTAAAGAGACACATGCCACCTAAGTAGACAGGACTGGCATCTGCAGTCTTGCAGGCAATGAACTAATCATTAAGTAGACAAGCATGTGCTCAAGTTTTCTGACAAGTACAATTGTGTAAAATCTTACCATAACAGTAGATGTCGTTCTTTTCATTGCTGCAGTATTCATAACTGAAGGGAACTCTTGCCAAGGACAGTCCAACGTCCGGCCAGTATACCAAAGCCTTTAGTACTTACAAGTGCTGTATGACATGCATACCCTCCCCGTGCAAGGTGTAGGGGATAAAGGTGACATACAGATGCAGAAACTCAAAACTGAAAAAGCCCCAGGAGGAACAAAATGTTCTTAGGGATATGGAAGAACATGTGGACCCAGGAAGAGAAAAACAGGAGAATTCTTTGGCCAGGAGGGCAAGAAAGAACAACAACAAGACTTCCAGAAGTTGCAACAGATCTTAGCAAACCTCTACCTGTATATATTGTAACACACATGTGCAAGATTTTTTTCAGTTTCCAGTAATGTGGGTAGTATGGGAAGCAGAAGTCAGATGACCAGATGTGTGTGATGATTAAATCCATCGCAAAAGATGATGTTTTATACTAGACAAGACTGAAGTCTTAGAGCAGCCTATTTTCTGAACCTGACAAAGAAGGAAGACCACTCACCTACTTCAAATTGTTTTGCACTAGTAAGTGACCAGGGAATAGTAATTCTTTAAATCAGTCAGGAAAATAAAGTGAGATTAGTCAAGTACTGTTTTTCTGTATCTCTGTGAATCTATCCATCTATGTTAAATTAATATTTTCTGTGATTGAAATGCTGGTGTTTACTGTAAACAGATATATGGTACCTTCACATTCTTTTATTATTTATTATGAAATATATCTAAACTTATCATTATGGCTGGTCCTTTACAAAATATTTTACCCTTTGTGAGTACTCGTATCTATTTGGTGACTCTGCTGCCACTCCCAAAAGCCTTACTGCATTGGTCAAACACTATCATTTATATTAATATTAATTTCACTCAGTATAATTGGGTACCCTTGTATGAGCCTTAGAGTAGGTAGCTTTAGAGTGTCTGGTGGCAGTGTAATTACCTTACAGTCTGGACAAAAGAGACATAACTAGTAAATATGTGCCAGCCTTTCCCAGGAGTGTTTGTGTGTAAATCAAATCTCCATAAGTTACCTTTTTTATTTTTGCTTATTTATACTATTTACTGTACTTTTTTACTGCCTGCCGCCTACTTTTACACTGTATTTACTGTGTATTAAACTAGACTTATACTGCAAATGTCTGCTTTACTGTGCCTATTAAATCAAATTTTATTGTTATTTTCACTGTTTACAAAGCTTTTTTGTTAGTTTCACTGTTTAATTACTGTTATTTTTCACTGTTTGTAAGCCATCTGTTCTACTTGTTCTGGTCTTCTCACCAAGCAGTGGTTAAATAACTGATCTGTTAACTTGTTTAAAACATTCTTTAGAGCCTCCTTGCGGATTTTCTACTGTTTTTTTAACTGTTTTTAGTGCCTCACTACTATTCTGCTGCTGCTTTAAACATTCTCTAGTGTTTTCCAGCTGAAACTAGGGTAGCTAGTAGTTGTAACATAGTCAAAATACAGGCTTGCTACTTCTGGAACAGTTTGTAGTGGTTTGTTTGTTCTGAGCATGTTTTCCAGGCCATCTTGGATTGGAAGGGGCCTATCTGCACCTTTGTGAGAGAACTGTGCTGATTGGGGACCTGTCTGGTAAAGGGAGACTGGTATAGGGTTTCAAATAAGCATCCTCATTGGTTCTTTTGAATCTTTTTAAAGTTCTTTTCAAGTTCTTAGTTTCTGGTATTTAGGCCTTGCTTTTGAGAAGGTTTCTCTTTGTTTGTGTATTGTGCAGCACTGCCACACAGTTGGGCCCCAAAGCCAGACAGTTAAATTTAACAAATTTTCCCCCAAACCCAGGCAGAAATATTCATCCACCACGTTCCTCCATGATCGATTCTGAATAGTCACCCCTAGTAACAATAGTTTTCAACATAGCATTATAGACAGCTGAACTACTCGTTTCTCCCACCAACCTTGTTGACTTGGGTCTCTTGAAGCAGTGCAGCAATTGCGTCATGTACACAGACAACCCTATACTAATAACATACACTAGTACAGTGTGTGAGAGATGTATTTATACCAGTAATCTAGAATCCAGGCATTCTGTCACTCAAAACAGTAACATGGAGAAGGTTGTCAACTCAACCACCACTACATATGCTCAAAGTACCACTAATCATACACTTAGAACGCATCAAACATGTAAATCCTCATACGCAGATGCTCTCTTGAAAAACTTACTGAAACACCAGAGACCTCCAAAACACAAGACTACTACAACTAACACAGTCCCCCCCACAGCACCCATGACTCACAGCAACACCAGTATCTCACCCACGAAGCCAGCAAGGCGTAACACAAAAAAAACAAATTTTCTTGCCACTGGAGACTCAATACCAAGACACATGGATGTCCCACTCATCAGGTTAGGTAAAAAGAAAGTCAAAGTCAGTTGCCTGGCCGATGCCAGGATTTGTCAGACTATGCATGCACTCAGGTCTCACAGCAATAAGTATCATGACTCTGTCATAGCTCATGTTTGTGTGAATGACCGGAGATGTACCTCACTGGACTATATGGAGAGAATTGGTTGAGCTCTCCGAGTGCGTTTCCCAGGAAGTTATGTCCCTAGCCTTGAGCAGCATACTACCCTCACCTAGAATGATGCCACAATATAAACAAAAAATGACTGATTTCAATAATTGGCTCAAGTTTTTGATGTCATACAAAGAGGATCCAGTTCCTGTCAGCCTGGCAACCCATGTTCGACAAACTTCGCTGTTTTGCCAGAGGTGGTTTGCACCTGGCACCTCAGAGGCTTTCAGCTACTGGCAAAGGCTCTTGCCTCCCCCCACAGTGCCTACTTTAGGCAAAATCTTGAAAACAACATTACCAACATGAAATTAACCAATCAGAACAAAATAAGGGTCATTCTACTAAATGCTAGGAGCTTAAACCAAAAACTGCACTCCCTGGAAGTACTTCTATCATTAGAAGATGTAGAGATCTGTGCAGCCACAGAAACCTGGTTCAAGACCTCACATAGAACCCCAGCCTTGCAAAGCTACAATGCCTTACACATCTTTAGACCACAAAATGAATCTGTAAAAACCAAAGGAGGCAGTGTTTCAATCTATATTGACATAAATTCACTTCCCATCTAGTTACACTGGACAACTCCATGGAGTTACTCCAGGACCAGGTTACAGTGGGTAAGACCATCATTCAAGTCACAGCCAGTAGTAGATACCCCTCCATGGCTCACAAAGCCTACTTGACAAAACTGGGAGACAATCCAAATTTTACCGAACACACTGGTTATGGGGGATTTCAATTATCCCACCATCAACTGGGAAACCTACGCTAGCTCCTTGAAACAAATTGTCCATACAACGACAAGGGAAACATTCTGGATCTGGTCCTCACCAACATGTCAAACAAATGCACTGCCGCAACTGTCGGTCCTTCATTAGTTAAAACTGACCACATATCAGTCAGCTTCAAGCTGCCACTAACACCAGAACTTACAAAAACTTCACCAAGGCAAACTATACCCTCCTAGGTGAAGGCATAAATGCATTCCAAGCCCCACCCCAAGCTGGAAGTGGTAACTACATTGAAGCTTACACTAAAGCCCTGTACTGTCACTTGCATAAGTGTATAAACTCTGCCGTACAAGAAAGAATCAAAGCCAGAGTCCCAAGTAAAAATAAGCCTGCCATGATGGACATCCAGCATCAACAAACTTTACAATAAGCACAAAAAGCTGCTGTCCAAGAATACAAAG
Organism: Protopterus annectens; assembly: GCF_019279795.1. Classification (NCBI taxonomy): domain Eukaryota; kingdom Metazoa; phylum Chordata; order Ceratodontiformes; family Protopteridae; genus Protopterus; species Protopterus annectens. The sequence continues at coordinate 926,432,220 of NC_056727.1, read as the reverse complement.
GTAAGGCCCCAACAATGGAAAAGCAACCTCTTCAGCCTCAATAGACAAATAAGACAACTTGTCAAATCCTCCAAGGGCTCCTTTGACAGAAATTTAGAAAGTACAGCCAAGGATAACTATAAGGCTTTTTACAGCTACATACGTAACCTAAAGGGTAGGGACCCAAGCATATGCAGAATTACTGGCCAATGGTATCTCACACACTGTCCCCACAGAGATGATAAAGCTTAGGGAGCTTGTGGGCTTGGGCCCAGGAGAACCTAGCAGGAGCCCAACAGCAGAAAAACTTTGTGGCTGGTCTTTTAGAGAATATTTTAACCTTTAGAGTACTTATATTTATTTGGTGACACTGTGGCCACTCCTGAAAGCCTTGCTGCATTGGTCAACATTACCATTTGTATTGGTATTAATTTTACTCAGTATAATTGGGTACCCTTGTAAAAGATTTAGAGTAGCTGGCTGGTGCAGTACAACTACCTTATAATCTGGGCAAAATAGCAGAGCTAGTAAATCTGTGACAGTCTTTCTCAGGTGTGTGTGAGAAAATCAAATCTCAAAAAGTGTGCGTCAGCTACTTGGAGCAAGGACTCAGAGTACTGCTTTCACAGACAGGGTGGTAACCTGAATCCTCACTGCCAACACCAGTGAGGGATGTTCACTTGGAACAAAAATAGATACACACAGTATTTCCAGCTGCAGCTGTATTCATGGCTTGAAACACTTGGCTGAGGACTCAACTCTACAGCTGAATCAGGGCCTGGAGAGAGAGAGGGGGGGACCCCAGTCCCCAGACTGAGTGTGTTCCCTGTCTACTCTTAAGGGAAACTGTCCTTGGGGCAGACAGCTGCATCTGGAAATACTGTGTGTATCTATTTTTGTTCCAAGTGAGGATTCAGGCTCCTTGATTACTGGCCCACAGCAGGGACGTCACACTCTTCTTTAAACAATGTAACAGTACAGAAATACGAACAACTCGAAAACATTCAAAAGCACACACTAGGTTTCTAGAGTCAGTGCTGGCAAGCAACATGCTCCCAAGCCAAGGCACCTAGCAATCAGATGTTGTTTCAGAAACTCCATGAAAGGAAATACAGGACAAGATGTCAGGGATCAAAAAAACTAATGCAACAGTGAGTTCAGAAGTAAGGTATTGCTTCCAAATACAAGTATGAGGCCAGAAGTCCCGAGGAGCAATACAGAGTGGAACCACATCCAAGCTGGTCATAGCCTCTCCAAAAATGTGGAAAAAAAAAACAGAAGGAAATCAACTCCCTAATCTCAATGGTCCTCAGAATCAAAGAACCACAGGCCCCCAAAAACCAGAGTTTTCCAGCATCTACTGCTGACCACCATCCTGTTTACATTGCCTGCTTACATGTTCCTCTCCTTCTTACTATCACAAGGGACTAGTCTACTCTAATTACATCTTCCCCTCTCAACCAGTTTTCAGGTTCTCTTCCTACATAAACACCTCCTCCCCCAACTTCCTTTCAAAGATCAAAGCACTACTACTTTGAAACATACTCCTTCGTTACTAGTTGATAATTGTCAAATACTGAAAAACATTTTTGACATTTACTGGCAAGTTTGTAATTTAATTTTAACCGGCTGTAAGATGTGCTTATTATGTAACGCGTTTAGGTTGTATGTATGTCTATACACAAATATATATATATATATATATATATATATATATATATATATATGTATGTATGTATACATACACACACACAGACAGACACACACACACCTGTTGCCTAGTTATCATAACAGCTCAAACATGATGTACTCTATAATGTTTTATTTTCTGTTTGTTATGGAACATTCATCTCATGCCTCCACAGAAAAGGGGTACTGCACGACCCATATGAACAATCCTGGTAAATAAATGCAGTAAATAAATACTGATGCCCTACTCCCCAAGTCCCAAGAACTTTTTAACTCTCACCATGTTTACATATGCATATTAGGCATAAAAGTAAAAACTGTCATCTGCTAATAAAACAAAACTCCAGAAAGCATACAAGCCATAACCCACTGAAGAAGAAGAAGAAAAGTTATGTACTCACCATAACATTCCATGTGTGTTGTCCATCTTGCCTTCATTCTTAGCAGGTTGGGTTCGGCACTGATCCTCGGTTCTGGCTTGGCCTTATACAAGCACTTGGTGTTCCACTAGCATGTGGCTAAAACCCGATCCCATCATGCAGTAGGAGAGTTCCCCAGATCTTGTTTGCAGATATAGCTAAATAAAAGTCACTGAATACCCAACAGAGCAATCATAAAGGTCAGAGAACATTAATAGCCAATTGCATGAGGTAGGTCTTCCAGGAGCAAAGGATTGGGGGAAGGAGGGTGGGAAGTAAGAATGAAGGCGAGATGGACAACACACATGGAACGTTGTGGTAAGTACATAACTTCTTTATTGTCCTATCTCACCTTCATTCTTAGCAGGTTGGGACAGCGTCCCTTGGACGGCTTTCTTGGGTGGCTCAAGGGAGAATATTCTTCTGAACAGTGGACCTAAAGGTGGCCCTGTTCCTGGAGGCCAAATCAACTTTGTAATGAATGATAAATGTATGAGGCCTTGCCCATGTTGCTGCAGCACAAATGGTATCAATAGTTAGTCTCACCCAAAAGGCAGAAGAGGTTGCAATGGCTCTAGTGGAATGACCTTTTACTTTACAGGAAAGTTCTTTGTTTTGAGATTGGTAAGCAAAGGTAATACAATCCGACAGCCATTTTGAAAGTGTGACATTAGACACAGAAGCACCTTTCTTTGAGTCTGAAAAGGATACAAATAATTGGTCGGATTTTCTGAAGTCTTTTGTCCTATGCAAGTAGAAATGTAATTGTCTATGTACGTACAAGTTGGTGCAGCATATATTCTACCTTGTTGCCACAGTTGGGGAAAAAACTGATAGTTCTATGGATTGGCTCAGGTTAGATTCTGAGCATAGTTTGGATAGAAAGGATGAGTTTCTTCGTAGAAAAACACGTAGGGTGGGGGGGGCTTTATTGACAATGCTTGCAGCTCCGAAACTCTTCTAGCAGAAGTAATAGCTATCAAAAGAATCATTCTCTAAGTCAAATGCTTGAGATCAAAGGATGATGCAGGTTCGAAAGGGGGAAAAAATCAAATGGGATAAGACAAAATTCAAGTCCCATGGGGCTGGAGGGACCTTAACAGGTGGTCTTAATAAGAGTACCTTTAAGAAAAGCTTTGCAAAGTCTGTGGGACATCACATTGGGGCCTGATTCACCTAAATGGAAATTAGATATGGCTGCTAAATGAACTTGAATAGTAGCTGCAGCTGCTCCTTCATTAAACAGCTCTGCTAGAAATTCAAGAATGGAAGCTACTGGGGCAGGAAAGGGATCAATGTGATTATTCAAGGCACATGAAGAAAATCTTTTCCATTTGCTTCTATATAACTTTCACGTTGAAGCCTTAAGAGACAAGATCAGGATATGTTTTACTGACTGAGAAAGTTTAGGGAACCTGGCTATGGTTGGAATCAGAACAGCCAAGCTGTCAATTTGAGCATTTGAAGGGAGGAGTGGAGCGTCCTTGATGCATGAGTTGGGAGGTCCGGAACTGGGTCCAGAATCTACAGCTCCTCCTGGAGATGAGGACACAAGGAAGGGGAACCATATTTGACGAGGCCACTATGGGGCAATGAGTATCAAGTTCATTCCCAAGCGACTGGCTTTCTGAAGAACTTTGGGTATCAATGGAAAAGCAGGAAAGGCATAGGGGAGACCCGAGGGCCAATTGTGGACTAGTGCATCCTTGATGACTCCCCCGGAGAGGGGGATCAGGGAAAAGTAGTTGCTGCATTTGGTGTTTATGTGGCAAAAAGGTCGCAGGAAGGCTGGCCCCATTTGCAGAAAATCTTTTCTGCCACTTCCTGTTTTAGGGACTACTCATGAGGTAACATAGCTCTGCCGAGTTTGTCTGCTATCATGTTGGATTTCCCTCAGGATGTGTATTGCTACCAGAAAGCATTGGGAGGTCGCCCACTGCTATACTCTCAGGGCCTCCCGAAAAAGGGGGTAAAATCTGGTTCCTCCTTGTTTATGTACCACACAACTGACATGTTGTCTGTCTGTAATGCAACAGTTCCTAGCAGAAGAGTCCTGGAATGCTTGCAATGCTAAAAGCACTGCTCTCATCTCTAGGACACTGATGTGCAGAAGGACCTCATGGTCCTGCCAAGTGCCTTAGACTGTCCTTCCCAGATAATGCCCCCCCCCCATCTGGGAAGCGTCTGTGGTCACTGTGGCTAATGGCTGGAGAAGAACAAAGGGTTGACCTAATGTCACAAGTGGAGTAAAGCCACCAACAAAGGTCTTTCTTGTAAGACTCAGTTATCAAAATTTGGTGGGACACAGGTAGTTTCTGCATGGACCACTGAGTGAGCAGTAGCCACTGTAGAATTCTCATGTGCAGACGTGCTAATGGAATCAGGGTTACTGCTGCTGCCACGGTTCCAAGACTTTCAGGACTGTTCTTGCTTTTACTTTTTTCTTGGAACGTAGATTTTTGACCTGACGTTGTAGGGCTTGAACCCTTTTGGAGGGATGTTTTGCAATTATTTTTGTTGTATCTAGATCTGCTCCTATAAAAATGATATGCTGAGATGGCAACAAGTCAGATTTTTCATAGTTTATTGTGATTCCTAGGTGAGAGTAGAGATGCAAGGTGGTGTCTCTCACTTTTGATAGTAGATGCTCAGTGGTGGCAGTTACGAGCCAGTTGTCTAGGTATGGAAACACTCGGAATCCTAGGCATCTCAAGTGAGCCGCTACTACTGCCATACAGTTGGTGAACACCCTTGGAGGGTGTAGTGAGGCCAAAGGGCAGAACTTGGAACTGGTAGTGACTGGCTCCCAGCCAAAAGTGCAAATGATTCCTGGATTGCCTGTCCATTTTTATGTGGGAGTACATATCCTGGGGGTCTATAGAGCACACCAAATCATCTTGCCCCAGAAAAGGAAGCATTAACTGCAGTGTTACCATCCAGAACTTTGACTTTCTTACTGATTTGTTTAAATTGCTGAGATCCAGGATGATTCTCCAGTCCCATTTTTTTTTTTGGAACTAAAGAACCTTGAGTAAGTTCTGGATGCTATCTGGTCTGCCGGGACTGTTTGGATGACTCTTTTGTCTAGCAACTTTTGTATTTCTAGAGTTGCCTGTTCCCTTTGACTGGGTGGAGTGTTTGGGATGGAGAAGAAAAAGGGTATGGAGTAACCTCTGGATACAATACTCTGTACCTAATTGTCTTTTATTACTGATAGCCAGGCAACTGGGTACAAAAATAAGTGGCCCCCGACTGCTTCCAGAGATGGACAGGCATGCTTCCTTTCAGGAGCGCTGAAAGGGCTTACCAAGGAAAGATTCCCTGTCACCCTGGTTTTGCGGACCCCCTCTGCCGCGTGGTCAGTGTCTTCCATTAGCACTTCTCCTTCTGCCCCTCACGTGTGTCGTGGGAAGCTCTCTGGAATTTTCAAAATCACATTTTTCCTCCTTTCTGACCGTTTGGATAAGGTCTGGTAGGTAGGGAAAAACGGACTCCTACCGCAGAGAGAGTCTTTCCTTCTTGTCCACACCTGTTTAGTGTGTCTTTGACGTTTGGCCTGAACAAAAAGACAAGCCATTGAAAGGAGCGTTCACAAAAGATGATTTAAAGGGCTCTGCAAAGTCACAAAAGCACATCCATGAATGTCTCCTTGGGGAAATTCCTGAACCCACTGCCCTGCTTGATCCAGTCGCCGCATAAGAAATAAGCCTCATGGAGGAATTGACCACTTTAAGGTGGAGAGCTGAGAGGAAACCTACTCTGATACCCCTTCAGCTAATGAACCTTGGAGGGTATCTCCTAACTCTTTCAGGACAGCTCTCTGAAGTCTAGCAAAGTGAGTCAGATAATGCAGCAATCTAAGCGTGAAAGTCGCCAAAGAAAGATGCGCTTTCCATATTTGTCGATCGTACTAGACTCTATTCGGCAGATGGACAGTATAGGACATCTCTCAGAGTTCCTTTTTGGCGGCTGCCGCCGTCACCACCATAACATCTACTGGGACTCCTTTGGTTATAAAATTTTTGTCTGTTGGTGATGTGATGAATTTGTATGGCCTCCGAGAAACAGGTTCCACTGAATCTGGAGACTCACACGCCTTTCAATAAACCAAGTCTATCAGTTCGCTGAAACGCAGAGACACCCAAGTGGCAGAAGGGTGAGACCTAAAGGCCTTCAGGTATGCAGACTCTTCCTCAGACTGGCTGATGGGACTTACAGCCATCCCTCTGTTTTAGTATTTCCAAGGTGTCTGCGAAGGAGACATCCTCAGAGGGAAACCGTGGGAACCCTTCCAAATCATCAAGGTCCGTATCCAATGTGATGGACTCTTCTGGGGAGTCTAAATGCTTCCTCTTACATAACCTCTTCCAAGGGACCTCCTCTGAAAGGTATTCTGGAGATGTTTTGAAAGAGAGGGGGTCACCCAATGGGGCATCCTGAGGCCTAGGGTCTCTGCGTCTCTGTGGATGCAGTGGTACGAAGATAGACACCGGTGCCTTTGGGGGAAGAATGTCCCAACCCGACAGTGGACCGGTCTGTGGAGACAACACTCTTTTCATCACCTCAAAAGCTCCCCACCCCTGGTCCAAGGAAACTCCTGGCTTTGAAGAACCAGAGGGAATCCCTGGAACCAAGGGGGTTGGCTCCGAGGCTGAGGCAGGAGCTGAGCTCACCTGAGCCGATGCCCCAATAGGCAAGTTCGGATCCGACAGCTGTCCGATCTGACTTGCCTCCCCGGACCTGACTGGACAGCATTGGCTCCTAGACTCCTCGAGTTTGGATGCTACCCAGGACATCAGAGCAATAGTTGGACCCGAAGAACCTTTAATAGGTCTCTGTTCCGACAGTTCCACTACAATCAGTTCTGGACATTCTGGCTCCAAGGTCCGAGATCGGATTGGAGGAGGAATCGATGGTGAAAGGGTAGGTTTGGTCAGTTCTGAAGCCCTCTGGGTTGGATCTGACAACAGTTCAGCGGGCGCCAGTGTCCTTAGCCTCTGCACCACACGATCCACATCATCATCAGACAGGCTCCTGGAAGATCAAGTGGAGGGAGCAGGGGATTTGGAGGACTGCGACAATGGATACCTTAGAGTGGCTCTGCAAATGAAATTCAAATGGCACTGAAATTGAAGGAGCTGAGGTAGAAGACTTCTCGGGCCTGACAGCCTTCAGGTCTGAAGATGAAACTTTAGGTAATTTGTTTTGATGGCTCCACCTGAGCGCTCGAAGATGAGGACCTTTTCCCCAACTTGTCCAATTTTGAAGAAGGGTTTGGCCTGACTTTGACGGACCCTGACCTTCTTCGATTGCTTCTGAAAAAGGGGTCTTCAACAAGCCTCTCAGAATGAGTTTGTTCTTTCTTTCTAATAATACCCTGTGGCTAAAAGAGTGACAGATGGCACAGGACTCTTGACGGTGTACTGCTCCAAGACAGTACACACAAATGGTATGTCAGTTATAGACATTTTTTGACTGCACTTGACATTTTTTAAACCCAGAGGGTTTAGCTTCCTTAGAATCCTTTGAAGACATGACTAATAAGCAACAACAGGAAGGCAGCTAACAAACTATAGAAAAAATATAATTACATATATTCTACTACTACTACTCATTTTTTTTTTACACTATGCACAACAACAAACATACCAAAACACCAAGAGAAAGGCCAGAAGAGCACCCAATCTTGTTTAGCAGCAAATGAGATCTGGGGTGCTCTCTTAGTGCATGACAGGATAGGGTTTTAGCCACGGACCTAGTGGAAGACCTTGAGCTTTTGTATAAGGCTGAGTCGGAACCGAGGATCGGTTCTGAGTCCAAACTGCTAAGAATGAAGGTGAGCTAGGACAACATCATATCTGCTTTTTCTTCTGTGTGCTAATGCACTTAACTCCCCAACTCTGGAGGAATTTAGGCAGACAAAGGACAGTCAGAAGCCAAAGGATAGAACTTTAAGCATAATGTGTATAAGGGTATGCCTCTCCATTTTCCACATCCAAAAACTCACAGTGAAGCTAGTATGCTGTATGGTATACACCAATTATAGTCAAGGAAGATCAAGTCTGTTGACTCCATTTTCACACAGCAGTACTGATACAAGATAAATGTAACCAAAACATAAGGCTGCTGAACAGCTGTTGTCATCCACTCAAGGTAGATGGCCCAAGCACTGGCTCCTCCAACATTTTTTTTTCTGAAACACAAAGTGACTCCATGGTCTTACTACAGTCAACAACAGAAGTTGACCGAAGAAGTAATCACAACACAGACATAATGTAATACAGTTAAAATATAATCAAGTACCACAGCAACACAAGCTTATGAGATGAGAAGACACAAAATACAAGTATTAAAGAACTATTTGCCTAAAGCATTTTATTTGTTTTGAACTTAAGTTAAGTAGAGCACTAATCCCACTGGATTTCAGTCTCAGCATGGGGTACACACATCAGATACAGGACATTATATATAGAGTGAATGGCAAATTTCAATCTAAACATTTATAATATACAAACTAAACTAGATTTGGCTTGAAGTTATATAAGCAATAATTAAATGACATTATATACAAAGTGACTGACAAAATACAGTATGTACATGCCTTACATAAAGAGTAAAAATCAGAGTTGGCATGCTGAAAGAATCACAATGAAAGTAGAGTCAGATCAAGATATGTGGGGGAAAGAAGGGTTGGCTGAGGTTAAGTTACATGGCCAGAGTTTTGCAAAAATACATACAATAAAATCAAGTATCACTGCTATGGAGAAATCCTAAAAAATGTCAAGAAACCAGAGAATATGCTTCACTATATGGTGTTTGCAATACCACCATGCAAAAATGAAGATGCACACATGCTTACCTCATTTGAAAGATGGATGTAAGCCAGCCACAGTATCCCTACAAACACAAATGACAGAGTAGTTAGTATATCAGGTTATGTCTGAGAGGGCTTTTAGCCACAAATGAAATACTGGGGTTTGCCCATTTGTGCTCTCAAACGGCTCTTTTTAAAAAAAAAAATCTCAAGCACACTTATGACTGGGGGGGGGGGGTGCCTACAAAAATATAACTGCCAACATTACAGCATTACAAACTTGAAGTTTACTTAAAACAGGATCTACTGTAATGATGAAAACACATGCACCATTTCAAGCAAGAAAAGAATGATCGAAGCACACACTTTAAAAACCCTTTTTCTTACACAAGCTCATATAGTGATTATTCACACGTATTGTACTTTACATTGAAAGGCTTTGGCTGCAGTGGGTGGAACATTTGGTTAGAATCTCAAGCAGCATATAAAGTCACAAAAACTGGCAGGAGTCCAAAATGCAGAAATAGTTTATGGCAGAATCACCTGAAGGACAATACTAATGTATCCTCTTGTCCTGAAAGAAGGCCCAAACCTCAGTGACTAGCTGTGGCATTGACATCTGTGACAATACATGCAACTCACACTTCCACTGGTTGAATACCCTGCCAAAACTTTAATGGTCAGTTAGTATTTGGTGGCAGATAAACACCAACCCAGTTTGAAAGCTCTGTTGGGCAAACACAAAGCAATCCTTCTGGGAAATGATAAGTGGTTCCTCATCTGATGCTCATGGCATTAGATAATACAATCCCCAAATACCCATAAAGAAAAGCAAACAGTTCAAACACTAACTTAAGGAATGTGATCAATAATTCAAAAAGGGGACTTCTACGATGATTGCACAATAATTAACAGCTTTATTTCAGCTCTATCAGCGTGAAAAAAGAAACTGAGGAATAAGAGCTGGTAATTCCATGAGCTTGAGCACATTCCATTTACTGGCTAGTAAGTACACTGCCTAGGTAACAAAAAAGTAATCTGGAGAACCTGAAAGAAAATCAGGTAGAAAATGTGAAGAGAAACACTGACTGGGAAGAATCTTGCAGCTGTTCAGCAAAAGTAGTTTAAACTTCAACTTTGATACAAGAGATAACATCCAGTAATTTAGAGGAAAAGTACATCAAATATACTAAAGATGGATTAAAATAAATGAAACAACGAATTAGTATATCAACTCAAAAAATAAAAGGATGGAAAAACTAGAAGATGCTTTAATTAGCTGTTTAGATAAACTGATAAAACTGCAAAAATCAGAAGATGAAATGAAAAAAAAGTTAGTGGAGTATGACTTCTCAAGAAGAGCTGTTTAAAAAAATAGAAGACAGCATGCAGAGAAAAAAAATAACATTTTATGTTGTACCAGAGAAACTGGAAGGAACAATGTGTTCATTTTATGAAAGCACAAATAAGCAAATGGATTAGTATTCCATAGCAGGATTTGTAAACTGAAAGGGCACTCCATGTGTATATATTTCAAACCTGTCCATAAGAAAGCAGCCAAGACCTGTACAAGTTTGGATGAAATCATACCAGCAGAAATACTTGACCCTAACAAAACTGTGGCACAAGGTTGCAGAGTTAAAAACTTGATACAGCAGAGAGTTTGTGGAAAATGATTTTTCACTGTACACCAGGCAGAAGACAGGAAAACATATACTAGCAATCAGGGAATGTAGACAGAGAGATGGGAGATTCGAGCTGCTGTACCCAGCTGTCTTCAGAATACTTTTCTGATAGGATCAATTAGACATGTTTGGATGTAAAACAAGTTAAGAAGGAAATATGAAAATTTATCCAACAAAAAGTGAGCTATCAAAACAAAAGAGGACTCTCCCTCTTATTCTTCTAACAATAAAGCTCATAGAGACCCTTTGCCAGTGAAACCTTTTCCAAAGTTCCAAAGGAAAATGCTTGACAGAGAGACAAAAAAAAAAAAGCATAAAAGTTGATTACAAGAATTGGCAATACTATGGACTTGAACTAAATTCTGGTGTTGGGAGATGGAAATGAGCAGAAAAGACCAGCAAAAATGAAATTAATGAATAAATGTAAGATTATAAAGCATCAATCACATTTGTGAAATACAGCTTGGCAAGAAAAAAAAAAGTGGCTGAGAAAGATTGGACTTTTTGACTGTTAAAACTTGTGGGTGGACTGTAAAGCATATACCTCACTTTATAAGTTTAGAAGGAAAGCAAAAGGGAAAAAATTATCTGTAAATAAAACAATTTTTGTTATTAACAGTACTAGTTTAAAATATTTCATGATATAAACTGCATGTTACATAGTAAAGCAACTGAGTAATATGTAGTCAGGGATATTTTAAACATGGTTGTGAGGGCAAATCATTTCTGTGACTGTAGTATGTGCTAAACATGTTAAAATAAACAAGTACTTTTTTAGTTCAAGAAATATAGACTTTACAATGTAAAAAGAGAAGAAAGGCTGGACAAAGGCAAGTTTAAGTTAATATACTGTAGTACTGAGCAGCTGGGGGGGCATGGGGAGTAAAAAGTGCACTGATTATATTATATGTAGAGCTGAAATGTTTTCTTTTGCATATGTGAATGCTTAGATTAATGTGATTGGCTTAATCTAAAAGCAAGTTGAAAGAAATGTCTAAGTGACCAGACAGACACCATACTACTGCATTTGTTATTCTTTATTTGTATTAGCACAAATTCTTTCCAAACAGTTAACTCTTTCACAGTTATTTCAATTCTATTATAACATGGCTAGACACTTGAAAAGACTGATGCACACACAGTCCAAAAACGTCACTAAAGAATGAAACATACTTTCCAGTTTATATACTTTTTTCAACCAATGTTATTTTTAATGTCCTTGTGACTTGTTCTTCTGGTTTCTGTCTGTGTCATGAAAAAGTCCATGGCTATTTCTAGCCTGGACAGTTTCTGTTGAAATGACAAATATTATTTTATGTCCTTCTTTGGTCCTTGCTGTATCTGAAGACTTCACAAAAGGTCTCTCCACGTCATCTTTGCATCAACTGAACTGTCTGTATTTTATTTCATTTATTTCTGCATCTGAAAGCTCAAACAAAGTCATCTTCCTTTTTTCTACAACAGGATGCCTTTACAGTAAGCCCACAGCTATATGTTAATATATAAGCTGAACATTTACAAGAAATAAATGTTCTTGCAAAGCAAGCCATATTAATTTGAAAACAGCTGTTTGGCCTTGCACATTTCCTTCACTGTACACACAGTATAATTTTGGGGAAAGCATTTTAATTTATACAATCTCTATCAATTCCCCCTGTTTAACTAAAACCAAGAAAATTGCAAGACAATTTACAACACAATACGATCGTTAGTATTTTGAATCTCTTGGTCTACTGCAACATACGAATTCCTTGCATTCAATGCTATCTCTTCAAGAGTGTTACATTACCAATGGCTGTTACTTGAGTAATACTTTTATTAACACAAATCTTATAATGACGATAAGAGCAATTCATGCGGAACTTATAGTACCCCACCATAGACACATAGCCGTTATTATTTATCTATTCTTAACTGCTTTTATGCTTGCTTAAGCAAGTTGTCAGCCTTGCAATTACACACAAGCATTCATTTCAAAATCTTGTCAAGTTAACCCATGCTTTACAAGGAAAAACCTTGTATTAAAAACAAGCATATTTCTTCTGTATTGCATAATTTCATTATTGCTTTGGGAAAAGAATATTTTAAAAAAGCAATTTACAACAAAATGTGATACTCTGTACTTAGCCTTTTTTCATGGTTAACAACAGTTACTTGTTTGACAGTTTTATAACACATCTGTTATATCCGAGATAGCTCCATAAGTTGCATTTGCTATCAACTTTGTAACTTTCCATATTGCCTTAGTGGCACTATAACAGTGAAAAATTTCAGTTCCTGAAATAACACCATTTCCTATGTCCAGCTGTTTTAAAATCTTTCCCTTTTTTTTTTTATCATGAACCTCCCTCCTTTTCTGGTGATTTTTACCCTGTCCTCTGGTAATGTGCAAGTAATTCTCATTAATGGAACTGCATACTCTATGTAACAGAATTTTTCCTCTTTCATCTCTTTCTTAAAAGAAGTATTATGTGTTAACTCCCATGCTGTTTTTTTTATACTCAAGCTTTTTTACATGACCATAGTTCTTTTGAAAACAGAGTATCCCTTTTTCTATTTTCATCCACTGTAATTTTTTTTATGGCCGATTGTTTTACAACTCTATTTTTATAAGATTCTTTAAACATAAAACTTGTATGTGTAACCTTTACAGTGACTGCATGTAATGGCATTTTCCCTCCAAAGAATCTGGCTAAAAACCCAACAATTTGGACTGGTCACGTGCCTTTGCAAACAAATTTTGCATGTCCAAAAATATACTGAAATCAGGTATCCGATCATGATGTCCCTGTTCTCATGATCTATTATATCTGAGTATCTTTCCCCATTTTTTCTTTGCAACTGTTTTATTTGCATTGCCTTGTATGTACATTTTTTTATTGCCTTGTTCTGTCCATAGATTGCTATTATAGAAACAAATTTAAACTTTTGTAAGACTGTTAACAGACTGTTACTGTACTGATACTGTTTGATTATTAACTTACACTGATTTTTATGAACCAACATGGTGTGCTGCTTTTGCTTGGATTTTTATTAGCTGAAAAATGCTATTTGTCTAAGCTTTTATTAAATTTTTTAATGACTCTGTACTTTACTACCTGTATGTATTGCTGTGTATTATTATCTGGATGGCAGTTACACCAGTTTGACTAATTATGTTTTTGCTGTACTAGTTTGTTTATAAGACTGTTTGGTGTTATATTTTATGTAACACATTCTTTTGAAAATATGACATTACAGTCACTATTTTTTTTTACCAATATTGATCCTGTTTGCTGTATGCATTAACTGCCATTGGAGACGTACTGTATTTTTAATGTGGGGGTGTTCACCCTCTCTTGTTACTATGGAACCTTTTGTCATTTAGGATGTGTCATAGGTACTGCCTTAAATGTTACTCCATTGCCAGACGTAGATGTTGACTTGCATACCCAACATTTAATTGCATTGTTTAGTTTTGCATATACCATTTGCACTACTGTAAGTGTATTTACTGTATCTGTATTAACTTTAACTTTACACTGTATTTGTATTAACTTTACTTTGTCTGTATGGCTATATGTTATTTCTGTGTTTATTCTGAATCTGTCCTGGCTTATTAAACCAGTAAAGTAATATTTATTTTTTTGTCTTTTCCTGTTCCCTTTGTTTAATTAATTAACATTGAGTTTTGTATACTAACATAGTCTTCCATTGCTTTAAAAGATTCCTGTACTTTGTTGCCAACTGATAACCTGTGTTTTGTTAATTTATTGCTTTAATGCCTATTGCCTGCCATGATCTGGGTTTTCTGTGTATTCCATAGGGTATACTTTATTTTTTATGTATCCCTCTGTGTTTGTTCCTGTGACTGATTGTCCTTTAATGTATTTTTTTTTTTACCTTGATTTATTTCCCTATTTTTGGGCTTTGAAGAAGCATTATTATCTCCATTGATACCCTTTTGTATTTGACTTTTTTTCATCTTTTGCAATATGGACAATTCTGTTTAATGTGGCCTATTTTCTTACAAGTAAAACATATCACCTGCTTTTCTGAACTTTGTTGTGCATCTGTCTGTAACCCTGGTGGAGCAGAAGCTGCTTGTGTTCCTCCGTGTTTGTTTTTATCAGACCATGTATTAGTCCCCTTCCTTTCACCACATAGTCTACAATCTGTTTTTGTACATTTGCTATGTGCATCTGCAATACTGCATACTTCTTTTAAACTGTCTGGCTCTCTGGCTTTGTCTTGCTCTAGGTGGAGTTTTGTATTTATTTGTCTGGCAGAAACTGATTTTAAAGCTGCATCTGCATTTTGCAGAATGTCATTAACTGTCTGACAGAACTGCTTTAACATAACATCTTGCCTGACCAAAACATTATTTTGTTTTTTCCAGTCATGTTACTTACACTGTCTGTCTGATCATGTTTAGATAGTTTTAAACTGGCATTACCTTGTCTGTGTGTCTAAAACAGTTATGTGAATCTAGACATTCACCAGTTTCAGCTGCTTGCTTTGCTTTGACATTTGCCAAAGCATTTACTGTAGCCTTTTCTGTATTATATTTTTTGTGCTTTGATTTTGAAAATACTAAAGTTTCCCTGTAAATCATTTTGGGAATCAATGCCCATAACTCTCGCACTGGAGCATGTTTTAGGGGTTCACCAACATTGTCGATGAAACCCCTTCTGACACAAACTAGCATGTGTAAATGTCAAAAAAAAAATTTAAATAAAGCATTACTTGAAATAGACCACACAGTGTATGTCAACCATTGTTTAAATGCCAACATATTGGAACAAAATTATTTTTTGTCTTGTCACTGAGGCACAGTCTGTAATAAACAAGACTATTGATATATATCAGCAGGAGAAATAACTGTTATTTCTATTGAACCCTGCCCAATGTAAACCTTGCAGTTTTTTTTAACTGTTTTGTTAGATTAACCTCTGTAGTTTGTGCCCTTAGTAAATGTTGTTGGGCTATATCTGATTGTTACGTTAAACCAGAAATGTAATTATGTAAAGTCTGAATGCTATGCTGAGTCTGCTCCTCAAAATGGCATTATTGTCCTTTACTACTGTCTCTAGGGAAATTTTGAAAAGCTGTGAAAACCTTTTGTTTAAAAGGTTAATATTGATAGAACACTGTACTATGTTAGAACTTTGTTCTTTTTGTGCATTTGCAATATTTACTATAAATAACATTTTATGTAGTCTATTACATTACTGACAATAACTGCATACACTTGCACTGTATGAGATTTAGGTGACTGCAGAAGGTATATATTTAACTGTTGTATATGTGAAGAACTAACAACTCTAGAATCAAACAGATTGTTTATCAGAATAGGATATATCTTATGGTATGGATTACATACCCTGTGCCAAAATAGATATGTTTGGAAAGTTATTTTCACATAAAAAACTGTCTTTATGAATTGCTGTATATTTTATGTATGGATTATAGGCATTTACACATTTACAAACACAACTGTTATCTAATGTCTGAACATCAAACATTTTAGATTTACATTTCATGTCTGACACAGAAGGTTTAAACCATGTAAATTTATATACACAATATGTGGGCATTGTAAAGTTAACGGTCTGTACTAGCATCCATGTTATAACTGAGAAAAATTTACCACATTTTGCATGGATGACAAACAGGTGATCAAGCTGAAGTCACTTAGAAGACACGGTGTCCTTCAACAGATAAATTGATGGTGGAACATTGCAGGACAGCTTCTACAGCGTCACTCTGTATTCACCAACGAAGTACTGGAACTGTTGATCTGTTAAAGCACTGGAATTGTCAAACTGTTGAACTGACATTGTAAATAGTAGGGCCCTTCTGTAATATTAACTGTTCGTAACAGATATAAGGTCACAGCCACTGGCTTTGGCTCACCACTGAAAGAAATGTCTATAAAAGTGACCAGACAGACACCGTACTACTGTATATGTTATTTTTTATTTGCATTAGCACAAATTTCTGCCAAACAGTTAATTATTTCAGAGTTATTTCAATTCTATTATAACATGGCTAGACACTTGAAAAGACTGATGGACACTCAGTCCGAAAACGTCACTAAAGAGTGAAACATACTGTCCATTTATACTCTTTACAACCAATGTTATTTTTAATATCCTTGTGACTTTTTCTTCTGGTTTCTGTCTGTGTCATGAAAAAGTCCATGGTTATTTCTAGCCTGGACAGTTTCTGTTGAAATAACTATTATTTTAGTCCTTGCTGTATCTGAAGACTTCACAAATAGTCTCTCCACGTCATATTTGCGTCACTTGAACTGTCTGTATTTTATTTCATTTACTTCTACATCTGAAAGCTCAAAGAAAGTCATGTTCTTTTTTTCTATAACAGGATGCTTTTACAGTTAGCCCACAGCTAATTTTATTAATATCTAAGCTGAACATTTACAAGAAATAACTGTTCTTGCAAAGCAAGCCATATTATTTTGAAAACTGCCGTTTGGCCTTGCACATTTCCTTCACTGTACACACAGTATTTTGAGGAAAGCATTTTAATTTATACAATCTCTATCACAAGTGTCTTCTGTAAGCAAGTAGCCTTGAAAACTATGAGAAAATGTTAAATGCCACGAGAAGTGCTACGTTTCTTGCATAATCAATGACATTAGATTGTTTTTCCTTTATTAAATGTTCAGTGGGAGTCCAAATCTGCAGCTGAAGGCAGTTGTACATTCTATTTTCTTACGAGTGAAACAGAGAAAGATTCCTACCTGCAACTGCAGAGTTTAGTTTTTTTTTTCTCTCTCATTGCTGACTACATTTCCAAGGAGACAAATTGCTTGCACCGGCAGACAGCTTATCTTGGGAGTTCTGAGCATTGTTTGCAGAGGGAAATGCAAAATATAAATGTACAAGAGCAAGCAGTTCCATAAAAAATAAAACTTGAAATTACTGGAAGTGCATAAGAGACAGCAGCTTCTTTTATCAGCCTTAATACTTCAATGCATTTATTAGAACAGTGTATAATCTAATTTTATTCAAAGATAGCCAGTGCACTTTTTCTTAAGGCTAAAAGTTAATGCTTCCGACAGCATAAAATCCTTTTTTCACATGTGGGAGACGAACAGGGATTAAGAAAAGATCAGACAGTAATCACTGTAAATGGGAGCATTGGATGCAATGTGTGCTTTGGGATGGATAACCTAAACTTAAGGTTATCTGCTGATTTTGAGCAATTGTTCCTATCTGGAGACTTAAACTTCACTTGAATGTGTATATCGTTTTGTGTGTTGGTTGTAAGTTGATAGGTTATGGGGTTCTTCTGAAAATGTATTTAGTTTCTTATCTGAAACACAAAGACATGAAAAATGTGACAGAGGTACACATGGAGATGACAAGAAACAACAGTATAAAAGATCATCCTGGCAAACAATGCATACATGCAACACAAGATGGAAACATTCAAAAAGCTGATGTGTATAACAGATGGGAACAATAACTTCTTATCATAATGGCTATACTACTCATACTATTTTGGAATGTAAATTGTCTTAGAGGTATAAACAAAAAGGTAAAGAGCACTGAATTATATTGATAAATGCAGGGTGCAAACAGCAATGCTGCAGGAGACGTATTTGGAAATAAATGAGCTTGTGAGTCTGATAAAGAAAATATTTCAGAACAGACATCTGTCATAGCATCAGGGGAAAAGGGGAGTAATTGCACTAATTTCTAGAGAAGCTCCAATAGTGACAGCTGAGGAAAAAAGATAATAGTAGCAGACTTATGGTAGTAAGGGGCTATTGAAAAGGGAGGAAGATTACACTGCCATGTATTCATATTCCATCAAAAACTGCTATTATGGAGCTTAAGCCAATTTTGGAAGAAATAATCAGCTTTCAGAAGGGAATATTACTTACAGGTGGGGACTGGAACTTGATTTGCAACAGAGAATATGTGTCTGGGGGACCAAGAATGGGAAATATAGCAAAAGAGGGTAGACTTCTGAGGAAATTTATGAAAATATTTGGTATGGAAAACATGAATTCAGTAGTAGGAACTCAAAATTTACAAGACTAGACAGAAATTGCATTTCACAGGAACATGTGCATTTAATTGAAAGCTTCAGCATACATCCGATAACTACTTCAGATCATACACCAATAAAACTTGCATAAATATAAAGAAGTAAAAATTAGACAGTGGTGCTTTCCCACCTACCTGTTAAAAACAGAAGAATTTATGGAATGGATAGTGGAAATTATTTGAGAGTGATTAAGGAGGAGATAAATTCCTTCAGAAATTATAGCTAGTGAGAGGGACAGATTGAAAATGGAGCTTAAAATAGGGTAGAAATATTAGAAAAAGTTATGGTTAAAAAATAATAAGAATTATTAAGACAGGCTGGCAAAGGTTACAGTATTGAAGAAGGGGAATCTCATGGAACAAGAAGAGGCAGAGTACTACGAGAAAATAAAGGAATATCTAGATAATATGCATGCATTTAGAAAGATTGCTGTCAAGAAACTGTTTTTGATGACTCCAGAGCACAAAAATTTTTGCCCAACAACTTGGGCAAAAAAGTAGCAATGCCACTAAACCTAGGGAGCATATAACAAGAAAAATAACCCTGGGGAGGTATTAGAGATATATTGGAAATTTTATAAACATTTGTATAAAGTAAGTAGAGTATGTGGAAATCAAGAAAAAGCACAAATGGGAATGTTTATGAAAGACTTAAGTGTGCCAAGGTTAGAGGCAGATGAAGCTCAACAATTAACAATTAAAATAGGAGTAAATGAAATAAAAATGATGACATATAATCAATCTGCAGGAAAGCTTCCAGGAACAGATGGTACTTTTCTAAAGTTTGGAATTTAGGATGGAAGAAAGTGGTTAAAATTTGGAAGGTTTTGTTTAACAACATTTTAAAAGGAGTGAAAGCAGAAACATCCTTGGAGAAAGCTGTGGTGGCTGTAATACCTAAAGACAGTCAAGACCCATCAGAATAAGGACTTCCAAGATGGCTGCACATTGAGTAACAGCTTAATTCTCTCTCTCTCTTCCTGTGTGAAAACAGTAACTTAGCAGAGAAAGCCAGTGGACCTGAATTTCTGATTAAATTTCAATAACTGATTAGCAAGTGCACTGCCTTGATGCCAGGAAGACAGAAATACACAGGACCTGAAGGAAAATCAGCTACAAAAGGTGACGAAAAAACACTGACTGGGAAAAGTACTGTAGCTGTTAACCAAAAAGAAGTGCAAGCTCCAGACATGTCTTTCAGTAACCTTGAGGAAAGTATAAAGCAACTGCATACATACCTGATTACAATAAATGAAACACTGGTGGAGTATGTCAACTCAAACAATAACAAAGATAGAAAAAATGGAAGAAGCTCTAAACAGATACTCAGATGAGATGATAAAACTGCAAAACTCAGAAGTCAAAATGAAGAAAAGGCTGGCTGAATAAGAGACTGCACAAGAGGAGAGGTTTAAAACAATAATAGAATTAGAGTATAGAGCACGTAGAGAAAACCTGAGATTTTCTGCTGTACTGGAGAAGCTGAAGGAGCACACTGTATTAATTTCATGAAAGCACAAATAAGCAATTGGACTGGTATTCCACAACAGGAATTGTTAAATGAAAAGGCACGTCATGTGTACATTCCAAACCTGGCTATGAGAAACCAACCCAAACCTTTAATAGTAAAAATGCAATCTTACCGGCAGGAGTTCTAACAAAACTGTGGCAGAATGACAAAGTACTAAAAGTGGGAGGCAGCAGAGTGTTTGTGGAGAATGACTACTCTTTGTACACCAGGCAGAAGATAAATACATTTATTCCATTATATAGGGGGATGTCAAGAAGCAGGCTTGAGATTCAAATTGACAGACCCAGCTATCTTCAAAATATTTTTCCTGGAGAACAAAAACATTTTTATGAAGTACATGGTAAGAGGAAATACAAAAGTTTGTCCAACAAAAAGTGAGCTGTGAAACAGAAGGAGATTTTGCTTCTTGTTCTTCTGGTAATAAAGACCACAGAACGAATGTGCCACTGAAACCTTTCCCAGTGTTTCAATGGAAAATGCTTGAGACAGGGAATAAAGCACAGGAGTTGACTAGAAAAATTGCGTGTGCACTGGAGATGAAGCAGAGGCAGGGTTTGGGATATTGGAGATGGAACAGGAATACAACAGAATCTGAAAATATTTGACTTTCTTGGACTTTTTTAAACTTGCAAGGGACTCCAAAGCATATGCCCCGTCATCAACATTAGATGACTAAAATCAGTCACTTGGAAATTGACAAAGCAATAATTATATTTGTAAAACATGACAGAAAAAGAAAATCTGGAAATATTAGACTTGTTTGGACTGTGTTAAACTTGTAGGGGACTCTAAATCATATGTCCTACTTCACATGTCAGTGTTCAGAAAAATACTACGGAGAAGAGAAGGAATTAACTGTAAGCAAAAACATTTTTTCTTAACGGTACTATTTAAGCAGTGCATGATTTTCGTTGCATGTTATAAAGTGATGTTTTTTTCAGTTATTCTTAAGTGTAATGGGGATACTAATGTAAATAGGTGCTTCTGTTTATTCTTTTCATTTCTTTCTCCTTGTTCAGTTTTAGGAAATGTAGGCACTGCAATGTAAAAAAAAGTTCTGGTTAAAAGAGCATGAGAAAAGAAAAATAGTGTACTTTATCTCATTCTTGCATAGGGGAATGACTGGATTAAGGTCATTAGTTTTATATAGTAACAAGTTTTAACAGAAAACAAGTAAATGAAAAAGAATACTAAATATTATAAGATCTTTTTTCTAGTAAACAGTTCTGTATCTGGTTATGTCACTACCAGACAATCTGCTACAGAGAAATGGCTTGGAGAAAATGTTTTCTGAAAGCATTAAAATGTTTTCCCAGTTGGGCCAGCTATAAAGATAAGACAAAAACCAAACAACACTTAATAGAATCACAGACTCTACCGTGCGTCTTAGCATGGATAATCTCTCTCTCTCTGTTTAGCTCGAGTCTGTGTGTGTGGGGGTCAGTTTGGAACTTTTGTTCCTATTAGGAAGGTAAAAATTTAATATTTGAAAATGTACATAGTTTGGTGTGTTATTATTAAGTTAGTAGGTTTTTGGGGGTACTGAGTGTGTGTGCGTATTATTGTTTGAGGGTTTTCAATAAAACAAAGTTCTGCAAGATGGGACGGAGGCTCAAATGGAGATGAAAAGAAACAGTTGTATAAAGGATTAAGCTACCAAACAGTACATATGCATGTAACAAAAGCTGGAACTAGATATTTAACAAAAAGGCTGTTGTACATAAAACGTGATAATAATAATAATCCCTCAAGAATATGACTCATTCTGTAATGTCGTTAAATGTTAATGGTCTCATAGATAAATACAAAAAAAATGAGTAATGAACTATACTAAAAATGTAGAGTGGAAATAGTTATGCTACAGGAGGTGCACTTGAAAAGAATTGAACATGTGAATTTAGATCATGCACCAATAAAACTAAAATAAAAACACAAGGTAATGAAATAAAAATGAGACACTGGAACTTTCCCACCTATGTGTTGAAAGGAGAGGAATTTAAGGAATGGGTAGTGGAAATTACTCAGGAGCTATTAGAGAATATACAAACTTCTTCTGAAAATATAGCTAGGGGGTGGGATAAAATTAAAGTAGAATTTAAAAATAGGGTGGAATTAAAAGAAAGGAGGATATGGTTAAGAAGTAAACTATATACAGGGACTGACAAATGTTAAAGTATTGCAAAATAGGGGGAATCTCACAGAAGAAGAGGAGCAACTACAACATGCTAAACAGAAAATAAGGGATTACCCTGATAATATGCATGAGTTTAGAAAGATTGCTGTTAAACAATTGTTTTTGATAACTCTAGTGCAGAAAAACTTTTAGCACAATGACTCATGCAACAGAAAGTAGAAGGGGTTGTCCTGAAGTTTAGAGAGCCTATAACAAGGAAGATAAGAGATCCTGTAGAAGTATTAGAAATATTTTGGAAAGTCTATGAAAGTCTATATAAAGCAGAGAAATATGGAAATCAAGAAAAAGTACAAATGGAAATGTTTATGGAAGAATTAAATATGCCACAGTTAGAGGGGCAGGAGGCTCAACTATTAACAGGACAGGAGGAGAAGAGAGAAAAAATGATGATGTATAACCAATCTATAGGAAAGTCCCCAGTAACAGGTGGTATTCCTGTGGAAGTTTGGAAGTTAGGAGGGAAAAAATGACAAAGATTTGGAAGGTTTTGTTCAACAGTATTTTATCAGATGTACCACCAATATCTTGGAAGAAAGCTGTAATACCTAAACAGGGTAAAGATCCAGCTTCCTACAGGCCCATTTCAGTACTAAATCTTGATTATAAAGTGTTCATGTCTATAACTGCTAAAAAATGGCAAAGGTGACCCCAAAATTGATAGATATGGATCAATGTGGTTTTGTGGAGTGCAGGCAAATATCTGGCAACATAAACAGAACAGTGATGATCCAGAGGGAAGCTGAATGTAAGAAAATTCCACTGTTGCTGGTGGGTCTTGGTGGAGATCAAGCATTTGACAGAGTAAGCTGGGATTTTATGAG
Source organism: Protopterus annectens (assembly GCF_019279795.1). Taxonomy (NCBI): domain Eukaryota; kingdom Metazoa; phylum Chordata; order Ceratodontiformes; family Protopteridae; genus Protopterus; species Protopterus annectens. Next base: position 926,409,028 of record NC_056727.1, on the reverse strand, counting down.
CACAGCAATGGAAGCATGTTCATCCCCTGATAAAATTATAAGGTTGATTAGGAGGCTATATAAAGGAAAATTAAAGCTGGTAGTGTCCTCTCTTATAATCTCTGCTTGAGCAGAGGAACCAGGCAGGGGTGTCCTGTCCTCTTTATTTTCATTATATTTAAAACCACTGGCAAGGAAAATAAGGGACTCAGAAATTCAAGGATATCAAGGATATCATCAGACCCATTATTGAGTACAATGCACCAATTGGAATGTACCTGGCTAGACATCTCCAGCAGCTGGAGAGACCACAAAGGTACCCAACCAAGAGGATTACTGGCCTCAAACAGTTGCCCTATGCAGCACGACTGAAAAAGCTAAGACTGTTCTCTGTTGCATACCGCTTTCTCAGAGGCGATCTCTGTCTAACGTACAGAGCCATGTCCAACCCAGAATTGTTGAGCATGATCCATCTTAGCAAAACCAAATCTACTCGAGCTACATGCTCTATGGATATAAACCTCAACACAACAATGAATAGAACATGCTGGAGGGATAGATTCCCTTTGCAGAAACTTCCCTTACTATGGAACAGGGTCCCGATCTACATAAGACAGAGCCCCTCACTATCACTCTTCAAGAGGAACCTTGATGAGTGGATGGGTAACAAAGTTCACACCGGGAATCACATCAACATCACTACTAGATAGGGGCCAAGGGTACAAGCTGCTAGTACAAGGGTCTAGGGAACTACTAAAGGGGTGGTGAATACCGCACAACGTGGCTGGGCTAATATATGCCTTCGGGCAGATAGCCCAGTACCAACCTATGGTAGGTCAAGAAAGACTGGCTCTATTTGCAGATGACATTACATTAACCCTGACAAACAAGAAAGGGGCATTACAGTGCTGTGAAACATATGGAGACAGTTTCAAACCTTTCCAGGATACAAAATTAATGAAGCTAAAACAAAAGCAATAGCGGTAAATTATGTATCCACATACAAGTTGGTTCAGCAATATCCATATTTATGGGGACATGATAAAATTAAGTATTTAGGCGTATGGATTAAAATGAAACCAGTGTGGCAGCTAAGGATATGTGGGAAGAGGCTAACAAAAGATAATACAAAAACTGAGAAAATGGAACCTCTGTTATATGGATATTGACAGTAAGATATAAGCAGTTAAAATGTTTTTACTCCCTTTAGTCTTATACACAGGTCATCCATGGTGGTGCAGCGGTAGCGTTGTTGCCTCACAGCAAGAGGTTCTCCCGTTTGAATCTTGGCTGAAGTGCGGGGAGTGCCTTCTGTGTGGAGTCTGCATGTTCTCCCCGCGGTTGGGTGAACGTTCGAAAGACATGTGTAAATGGGTATGCCTTCATTGAAGGTTGAACATCGAGCTGGCACCTCAGCATTTGTGAAAATCTACTGCCAATCATTAGCAGACCGGAGTTCCGCTGTGGTGACCCCTAACCAGGAAAAGCCGAAAGACAACAAGTCTTACACACAGGTCAGGCATATTTTTATCAACTAGAAGAAATTGTGGATAGCAATTAATAAAGAGCTGAAGGATTTTATCTGGGAGGAGAAGGCGGCAAGAGTCCAGTGGGATAAGATTATTCTTCCAACAGAACAGGGCGGATTGGGATTACCTGATTTGAAGGGGGTATTTCAAAGCAACACAGTTAAGGCTCCTATATATAGCCCAAGCAGAAAACTATAATGCAAAATGGAAAGAGATGATGATGAAATGGGGGGGGGGAGTTCAAGTAACAGTGAGAGACTGGGATTTCAGATGCAGAACTTAAGAACTTGGGCTAGCAGACCAAAGATCATAAGTGGTGTTCAGACTGGCGGCAGAAACATTCTGAGGATGGTAAATGCGGACATCACTTTTATGTCCTATGAGTGACATCTCACATATCTTACTAGTAAGTCTTTTGTATACTGGCTGAACTTTAGGCCCGCCTTTGGCAGTGAATCCCTCATGTTAAGAATACTGCAACATAAGAATAGATGTACATCAACAATAATCATACAGACTATTATATTCATAAAGTAGCAGAAGGTCTTCTAAGAACTAAGCCAACACAGGAATGGAGAAAAGAGATTCTGCCAATAGGGATGAGTGCAATTTGGGATAGAGAGAATAGGCTAGAGGGGGCGGGAATATATTGGAGAAAACTGGCAAAAGAACCAAGGTATTGGGATCATATAACTAGAGAGGGGAAGGTAATAGAATGGGAATACATCAATAACTTGTTTGGACCGCAGGCTAGAGACTGCCTTCCTTTATCAAGGATTGATACGAGTATAGGGCAAGGAGAAAGAAATAGGGGAGTCCTAAAACAAAAGACCAGCACTGGTAGAGTTTTTAGTAGAATCTAGAACAGAAGTTGCCATTAAGAAAGGAATTAGTACGGCATATAAAACATTGCTTGATAACTATTAGAATCAATCAGAGGAGGTCAGGAAGGATTGAGAGGAGAGATTAAGTAAGCAATTCACACAGGAACAATGGCGGCATATATGTATGTCTCAACAGTTGTTGTGTCTTTCGGCTTTTCCCGGTTAGGGGTCGTTACAGCGGAACTCCGGTCCACTAATGATTGGCAGTAGATTTTTACGTGCAGAGATGCCAGCCCTGACGCACAACCTTCAACGAAGGTATGTCCATTCATGCATGTCTCCACACAGAAGATGCTCTAGCTGAGAATCGAACAGGACAACGTCTTACTTTGAGGTGACAATGCTACCGCAGCACCACCACCGCAGTATGTATGTCTCAACAGTATTCAACAAAATCTAGAAGAGATAGGATCTTTGCCTAGAAGAGTTTACATAGGTATTTTTATACCAAAAGCAGACTCCAAATAATTTTTCCTCAGGTAGACAGCAAATGTTGGAGGTATGATGGGGGTAACTGGGAACATATTTACTGAGATTGTAATGAGTTGGCAAACTTTAAAGAATCCCTGCAGACTACTGTGTCAGAGATGCTAGGTGAGCAAATTGGATCAACTAGGGAAATGATTTTTTGAGCTATGATATAGAACTGGAATTTCCTAGACATAGTAAGGTCTTGCTGAGTCTAATTATGATGGCTGCCAAAAAAAGCAATTACTAGAAAATGGAAATCAAAGTCCAAACCAACTTTACTAGAAGTAGCGAAGACAGTTACATAGATAAAACAACTAGAATTGGAATCTTTAGAAAAGGGTATGGGTAAATTACAGAGGAAAAAAATGGGAAGTGTGAGATTAATACATGCAAAGGAGAAACAAGGTTTAAAAGAAGGCAGGAATTGAATAAGCTATGTAATTGGCTGACTGACAATGACTGGATATATTATAAGTGATGTATAATGTTTGCAGCTAGCTACAGTTGTGTTGGGAAGGTTTGGAATGTATAATGTGTGCAACTGAGATTGTGTCGCTATGGTTTATTTTCATTTATGTAAATGTAACATTGCCTATGTCATACATGATAATTAAATAAAGATGTTTCTTGTTTTTAAGAAAAAAGACCCATCAGACTCGGCTTCATATGGCCCATTTCGATTTTAAATCAAGATTACAGTGCATTCCTACAACAGCTAAAAGAATGGCAAATGCATTGCCAAAATTGACCAATATGGCTGGATCAATGTGATTATGAGGAGCAATTTGAAGGGGTTTTTTTTAGAGCTACACAGTTAAGGCTCCTATACATAGCACAAGCAGAAACCTATAATTCAAAGTGAAAATGAATGATAATGAAACAGGTGGGGGAGCTCAAAAAACAAGAAATGACTGGGATATTGGATGCACATCCTTAAGGAGAACAATAACCATATAGACTATTATATTTATAAAGTAGCAGGACGTATTCTATGAACTAAGCGACTACAGGAATGGAGAAAGGAGATTCTGCCGATAGGGATAACTGCAAATAGTTAATACAAACAGGCAAGAGGGTGCTGGAATTTATTGGAGAAAAATGGCAAAAGAACCACGGTACTGGTAGCAAAAAGAGAGGGACCAATAATAGACTAGGAAGAGGCCAAGAATTTATTTGGACTGCAGACTAGAGACTGCCTTCCCTATTAAGGACTGATATCAGAGTGTAGGCAAAGAAAATGGAAAATGGGGATCCTAGACAAAAGACCAGCACTGGTAGAGTTTTTAGTAGAATCTAGAACAGAAGCTGCCATTAAAAATGGAATAATTAGTAAAGCATATAAAATACTGCATGATAACTATAAGAATCAATCGGATGAGGTTAGAAAGGCTTGCGTAGAGAGACTGGATAAGCAATTCACAAAGAAAAAAATGTATGTCTCTCCAATATGCAGCAGAGTTTAGAAGATTTAGGATCTTTGCTTGGAAGTGTTTACATAGGTATTTTTATACCCCAAGTAGATGTCAAAGAATTTTTCTTCAGGTAGATAGCAAATGTTGGTGGTGTGATTGGAAGAAACAGGTAGTTAAGAACATATTTTCTGGGAGTGTAATGAGTTTAAAAATTCCCTACGGAATACTCTATCAGAAATACTGGGTGAGCAAAAGTACAGTTTTGTAGCTACCATAAATGTAGATGTTCGAGTGCTCATACAGCTGCAGTCATAACAGATGGGTTATCCTGCCGTCAGGCGGGTCCTCGGTTGGCCGAATTCCAAAGTCTAGGTCCGGCGTCAGTTGTCGTCGCTTCCTCCCTGACGTCATTGTGGCAGGGGTATAAAAGAGGCAGCCGACGCCATTTTCTTCATTTTTTCTTGCCCCAGATGTCAGGTGCCCCCAGAAGGAAGGCAAACATAATGTTATGCAAAAATGCAATGTTGATAAATCAAAAACAGTAGTTGCAAGCAAATACACCACAAAAGAGTACTCCAAAAGGTTATATGAAAAGGGTTTGTCATAAGGCCTGTCCTAAGAGGGGTTGGAGGGAGGGAAACTTGGACTGCAGCTGTGAGCACTCGAACATCCACATTTATGGTAGGTACAAAACTGTACTATGTTCATCGTGCATACAGCTGCAGTCATAACAGATGGGTAGAATCCCAAAGCTTAGTAAGGGTGGTAGGCACTAAGTGGAACTAGGAGGGGCTAGGATGCCCTGCAGGACTGCTGTGGCAAAGCCCACCCTAGATTTAGAGTATAGTGGGAGGTGATAGTGCTTGGAGAAAGTGTGCACTGAACTCCAGGTGGCTGCTTGCAAAATATCCTTGGTAGGGACCCCCCCTGAGGAAGGCTGCAGAGGTAGCTGTGGCTCTGGTGGAGTGGGATCTGATGCATGCAGGCACAGTTTTTCCATGAAATGAGTAACAAAAGCATATGCAGTGGGCTATCCATTTTGAAATTGTCTGTTTGGAAATAGCCTTTCCTTGAGCACCTGCAGCATAGGACACAAAGAGTTGCTCAGATTTCCTGAATGGCTTTGTCCTGTCCAAATAATAACAAAGTTGTCTATGAATGTCCAAGGAATGTAGTAGTCTTTCCCCTTTGTTTTGCGGATTAGGATAAAAGGTAGGCAAGTGGATAGTCTGATTCAAAGCTACACTGGATACTACCTTTGGCATAAAGGTAGGGTTGGTTCATAAGGAAACTCTGTCCTGATGGAAAATGATGAATGGTTGCACAGCCATGAGGGCCTGTAGCTCCGAAACCCTGCAAGCTGAGGTGATAGCCAGAAGAAAGGCTGTTTTCCATGACAAGTACTGTAACTCTGATGAAGAAGCTGGGTCGAAGGGAGGAAGGGTCAGCTTTTCCAATATGAAGTTGAGGTCCCAAGCAGGGACTGGTAGTTTCCTTGGGGGTTTTATATTCTTTGCCCCTCTGAGGAACTGCCTTAAGAGAGGATGAGAGAATAAAGGAGGATCCGTGTTGTATTGTGCAGAAATGGCTGAAGCATGGATCTTGATGGAGGAGAAAGAAAGTCCATTGTTTAACATCTCAGCTAGGTACTGTAAAATTTGAGGTATATTTATTACCCAAGGGTTCTGTCCCTTCTTTTGATTTCAGGCACAAAATCGTTTCCATTTGGCGGAGTAGGCCTTTCTAGTAGAAGGTCTTCTGGCCTCCAAGATGACATCCTGCACCTCCTTGGAGAGGAGAAACTGTTGGGAAATCAAGGAATTCTCCATGCAGCTAGATTTAGAGTTTTGAGTTGGCTGTGAAGAGTTTTGTAGTTGTGCTGGGACAACAGAAGAGGGACTAGAGGTAGGATCCATGGTGGGGAATGTGTCAGGCTCTTCAGGAGCAGATACCAGTGTTGCCTTGGCCAGTCTGGAGCAATGAGAATCATTTTCGGCCTCTCTGCTCTGGCTTTTAATAGAACTTTGGGCAGCAGAGGAAGAGGCAAGAAGGCATAGACTGTCAATGTAGCCCAATTGAAGGAAAATGCAAGCACTTTCCAGGCCTGTGGATGATAGGTCCTTGAACAAAATTTTTTCAACTGGCAATTTCTGTGGGTAGCAAAGAGATCTGTGTCTGGCTGTCCCCATGCCTGAGTTATCTTTGTGAAAATTTGAGGATGCAACTTCCATTTGTGCGGATCTGTCATACTTCTGCTTAGGTTGTCTGCCAGTATGTTTTCCTTCCCTGGCAGGAATTGTGCCTGTAGTTGAATTTTCAATTCCAGTGCTGTGTTCCATAGGGTCATGGCTTGCCTGCACAGGGGGTATGAATGAATTTCCTCCTGTTTATGTACCACATCACTGTGGTGTTCTGTCCTTATTAATAGCTGGCCTGGATGTAGTAGGTCTTTGAAGGTCATAATAGCCTTTTGCACGGCTAGCATTTCCTTTTGGTTGATGTGAAGGAGCTTCTCTTTTCGTGCCCATTTTCCCTGAATGCACTGATCTGTCATGTGTGCTCCCCAGGCGTAGTCTGAGGCGTTTGTTGTGATGATTTGAGTTGTTTTAGGTACACAGAAAGGAAGACCTGTGTTTCTTTGGCAAGCTTGAGCCCACCACATACATTCCTTTTGAAGGCATGGAATGAGTGGTATAATTGCTTCCAAGCTGTGGCTGTGTTGAGACCATAAGTTTTTTAGGTACCATTGAAGTTTCCTCATCTGCAGCTTTGCACATGGGATAAGTAGGATGCAAGATGCCATGAATCCCAGAGCCTTGCAGGACTTTCCTTGCAGTTAGCCTGGTGTAAGTTGCCATTTTTCTGAAGTATTGAGACAGTTGCCCTTGCTTGCCTGGCATGAGGTAGGCCATCTGGGTGGTTGTATCCAAGTTGGCACCCAGGAAAATTATTTGTTGAGAGGGTATTAGTTTTGATTTCTTTTTGTTGACTGTGTATCCCAGGAAGTTCAACAGTTTTATTACAAACGCCAGGTGTTGCAGTAGTATGTCCTTGCTGTCCACTTAGATCAGGCAGTCATCCAGATATGGGTAGATTTGTATCCCTTGTAGTCTGCAGAAGGCGATTACTGATGCCAGGCATTTCGTAAACACTCTGGGCGCAGTAGATAAGCCAAAGCGCAATGCAGAGAATTGGTAATGGGTTGAACCTGCAAGAAATCTGAGGTATCTTCTGCAATCTTGTCTGATAGGGACATGCAGGTATGCCTCCTTGAGGTCCAATGTTACCAGCCAAGACTCCTTGCCCAGCATGGGAAGAAGCTGCTGTAATATGAGCATCTTGAATTTTGGCACCTGTAGAAATGTGTTTAGGATGGATAGGTCTAAGATAGGTCTCCAATCTTTGTCTTTCCTTGGTACCAGGAATAGACTGGAATAAAACCCTTGACCTTGTTCTTTTGCAGGTACCTCTTGAATTGCTTACATGTCCATGAGAGCTGAAATTTGTTTTTGTGCCTCTGCCCTTTGATTTTGTGGCAGGTTCGGCATGCCTCTCATTTTTGGAAGGGTGTGAAAGTGGAACCTGTAGTCTCTGTCTATAATGTCCAGAATCCATTTGTCTTTTGTAACAATATGCCAATTTTTTGAGAATAATGTCAGTTTTCCACCCAAAGGTGTTGCCATTAAAGCTTTGCTTGGCAGGTGTAGGGGGAAGTCATTGTGTCCGTTTTCTAAAAGACTGTGATCTATCTTCTCCACCTCTTGGGGTTGGTGCTTGCCACTGTCTGGCTCTGAAAGATCCTTGAGGTTGCCCTCTACCCCTTGGATGCCTGTATCTACCCCTTTGAGGTCTGTCCGTGGCTGGAAAGGACCAATTTTTTGAAGGCCAGTTTCTGCTGAAACGTGGAGGCTGTACCTGCAGGAAATCTTTCACTGTTTGCATTGATTTTGCTTTTTCCTCCATTTTCTTTAGCACCTCCTCTGCTTTAACACCAAACAATACATCTTTTTGAAGAGGTGCATCTAATAATTTAGCTTTGACATGATCTGGTAAGGTTTGCTCTTTGAGCCAAGCATGCCTACATAAGATCCCGTAACAGCAGCTCTACATGAGACCTCTAAAGCATCAAAACCACACTGCAAGATATGTTTACCCACTTGCTCTGCACCATGCAACAAATCCTGCAACTCTTTTAAATCTGGTTGTTGTGGTTGTGTCATTTTGCTTTTCAGCTGAGATATCAAAAACTGTTGATACTTTTAACATATGGAACTGACAGTTTAATGCCCTCATGGTTAAAGTGGCCGAGGTGTACACCTTTTTCCCCCACCTTTCTAAAGATCTGGAATCTCTCTCTGAAGGTAATGGGTTTTTAGCAGTAGAGGCCTTAATTCCCTTGGAACCCTGTGAAATAGTTTCTGGGTCAGCAGTATGGCTTTTATATAGGAACTGGTGAGAATCAGGAACCCGGTAATACTTGTCTGGTTTAACAGGAGCTGGAGGCAAAGAATCAGGATTAAGGCTGGCTTCTGTGTACACATCATCCAATATATGTAAAACAGGAGGGATAGCCAGAGGCCTATGCTGGGGGAGCAGAAGAAATTCCCTGAGCCTTTTCTTGGAATCTGAGTAATCTTGGCCTTCCCAGTGAAAGTGCATCAGAGTCTTCGAATGGAGAATAGGCACAATCCTGGTCCTCAGATAGTTCTGAGGTAATAGAAGCTTGATCTGAGGAAGAGTAGTCTTCCTCTAATCTGGGCCTTTTGTCAGAGGAGGGTTGAGAACCGCTGATAAGAGTAATCAAATCCTCAGCCATTTTAAGCATCTGTTTTTGAGGCATGGTGCCTTGAGAGGGTGTCTGAGCAACCTGTTTTTTTGGTTTTCATGGCTGTTTTAGATTTATTGAAGGCTTTAATAGAGAAGGAGGAAGGCCTGAAGACCCCTTGAGAAATGGCAGGCCTGTCTAAATTCTGAGTTTCCCCGCCAGGAGTGGCGTCGGTATCTGTAGTAGGAATGGGGGGCCGAGGAGCCTGAGACCTCGGGTACTGAAACACCGGTAATGCATTGTCATCGGTACTCAGGGGCTGCGTAGGCGCCTCGATGAGTACCGGAGAACCGGTAGTCGGCCTTAGCGTGGTATCAGTAGGTGGTGCGGACCTCGTATGCTGATCCTTATCTTCGCGTTTTTTGCTCAAAACTGGAGTCGGAATATCCGACGACATAATATAATTAATTTTTTTTTGCCAAAAAAGTGAAGGGCGAACTCCGCCTGACGTTTAAAAGTGCATTTGTTGAATCTAGCACAAAAACGGCAGGCCGAGACGTTGTGGTCTGGGCCTAAGCAAGGTATACAGTAAGAGTGGAGATCCTTATGCGGTATTTGCTTCCCACATGAAATGCAATTATTAACTTTGTCTGACATCGGTCTGAGGCAAGAAAAGTTTCCCCAATGGGGTACTTGGCTTTCAAGAAGACTTCGGCTGAAATACTTTCGTAAATCTCAGGAGCTGGCCGACCGGCACTTAAGAACTGCTTCTGCTTCGGGCACCGCGCGGCAAGAAAGACTGGAGAAAATGGTGTTGGCTGCCTCTTTTAAAACCCTGCCGCAATGACGTCAGGGAGGAAGCAACGACAACTGACACCGGACCTAGACTTTGGAATTCGGCCGACCGAGGACCCGCCTGACGGCAGGATAACTCATCTGTTATGACTGCAGCTGTATGCACGATGAACATCTGGTACAATTAAGGAAATAATTATTTAAGCTATGATACATAATCAGAATTGCCTAGACACACCAAGGCCTTGCTGAGTCTAATTAAGGTGGTTGCAATAAAAGCAATTACTAGAAAATGGAAATTAAGCCTAAACCAACTGTACTAAAAGTAGTGAATATAGTAGCAGAGATAAAACTGGAAATGGGATCTTTAGAAATGGGCAGGGGCAAATTACACAGAAAAATGGGAATTGTGAGAACAATACATTCAGAGGAGGAATGAGGTTTTAAAAAGGCAGTATATTTTAATGAGCTATGCAATGTTTGACTGACAGTGACTGGATAGATAACATGTATAATGCTTGCAAATAAAGTTGTATAAATGAAAACAAAGCATATTGACATTAAGAACTACAAATATTGGGCACTCTCTGGAACTGGAACCAAAAACCAAGTGTGAAAACAAATAACGATAATTCCAGCTAGCCATAATTCCCAAAGTATAACTCATTAAAAAGTACACCTCAGTTAACCACTTTCGTCATATAGCTAGACCCCTTCAGAACCTTTGTGTCAGTTACTCAAACTGTGGTTAAAAAGCTGAAGACAATTTAAACAATGGTATTTCAATTTTTAGCAAACTAAAAAGAAGGGTGGCATGCCTCTGAGCTTGTATTTCTATTATCCTATTTAATACAATTTTTATTGTTCATTGGTTTACTTTAGATAGCATGAATGATACCTGTCCTTTAAATGATGCTGAACTTGATGGCTTGTGATTGGTAGGGTGTATGGATGTGTTCATAATCAGCTGTTTCATTCAGCATTTTAACCACAATTTGAGTAACGAACACCAAGGTTCTGAAGAGGTCTAGCTATACGACAAAAGCGCTTAACTAAGGTGTACGTTTTAATAACAGTGTACTTTTGGGAATTATCGTTCTTTGTTTTGACATTTGTTTTTTGTTTTCATTTATATTAATATATGATTGCCTCTGTCAAGTGATAATCTAATAAAGATGTTTATTGGTTAAAAAATATATATAAATTTGAAAATTGATCATCGCAATATTGCTCATACTATTCTTCCATTATCTAACTGCTTTTTAAACTTGTACAAGATTTCCGTGCACTTCCATTCTTCCTCTATTATACTCTTGAGAGCTTCTGGTACTTTCCTTGAAGCAAGTTGTCAATATTATGCCATCAGATTTTAATTGTTTGTGGCATTATTATGGCAAATTTTCTAAGCACTGTGTGTACATATGTAAATCAGTATAAAAGAAAGGTCATCACTGTCATAACTGGGCACAGAATATGAGAGGTCTAAGATTTTGCCCTCCTTCACTTAATTTTGCTTTTATTGTGTACGAGTGCTATACCTATGCCCAGCTTTCCACAAGCCACATGGATCGATGCAGTGGGAAATTTTACTACTTTAAATGTTAATATTTTGAAAAACATCCATTAGTACTTGTGTTTATGACTATCATTTCTTATCCAATAGCACTACCTAGTGGATAGAATATGTTAGCAACACACACACAGGTCAAGTTTCAACATCACTAAACCCAGAGGCTACTACACTCTACCATGCCTCTCAAATGTCCTTGATTTTGAACAGAATATTGCTCTGTCCATCATAAAATCTACAGTTATGTGAAAATGCAGTGAGGGTTAATGTCACCAAACAATTTCTGCCATTACAGTTAGAACTTTTGTCAGAAAATTCACAGTAATGTAGATTCTCTTATTCCATCAATGTTATAAGTAATTTCTGTAAATATTAAAAAAAGTCCCACATTTTTTAGAAAATAGGATGAAAGTCATGCACTCTGCACCTATTGGTTTTAAACTCAAAATGCTACCAATTCAGTGTTCTTGCCGAGTAATAACTTGCACTCATCTCAACCCCTCTGATGCATTTTTAGACTTTATCTACTTGTTTTCACTTTAGTACTTCAACTCGCAGCTTATTTTTATATCAGAGTTAAACAAATTCTTCTGAACAAATCTAAAACTTAATAAAAGGAAAACTATATCCGTTTCCAGCAAACATGCTATGAAATCTTTTAAAGGGGGGCCATGCATCTTCTCAATATAGCAAGACCTAATACACAAGGCTTGAATTTCAACTGCATGGGCTTTTCTTGTATCCCTTACTACTACAATGCATCCTTGTGTGGCTCACATGTGTGCCCTCCACTGCTGTAGACCATTTCTTTTTTTTTTTTTTCCTTCTTATTTGACTCAGATTTTACTATGAACAAATCTAATTACTCGGGTAATTTTAATTGTGTACTAGTAACATACCTTGTCATAAATCGTGACTGCATGCAGAGGAAGTGAAGTTGATTTCTCTTGAATTGGTTTGTGGTTGGGGAAGGCTCATCACTTATTACGGAATCATGCATCTCACCAGAGTCAATATCATAATCTTTGGCTCTGTTCTTCAAGTCAGTAAAGTATCTATAGTCTCTGTAGGACTTTTTAAAAGCAAAAATTGAGAATAAAAAGAGGAGACTCCCTTTCATCTGCCACCAAACAGGAAACAAATTCAGTTGTTAGGTATACATGCAAACTTCCCAAACTGGTTGTGGAAAAAAAAAGAACAAGAGTGAAAAAAGTACTACAGTTTTGGGTCCTTGTTTTAGTTCATTTCTAAGAAATGGCAGGTACTGTATGAATTCTCTCAAAAGACAAAAAGATAACCAAAAACAGAAAAGCAAATAAGGAAAAAAAATCAACCTTACTAAAATGAACAACATAAAATAATGAATGTAAACTATATATAAATAAAATGTAAACAAACTGTGCATTAAATCAAAGGCCATGACCAAATGAACTTTTGTATTTTCACTTGTGTTTATAACAGTGAAAATAAACATCAAGGAACTTCCATCAGACTATATGAAAATGTTACTTCCAAAACACAGCTATCACTGTGTAAAGAAAGACAAGCTATGCAATGGTAAGCCAATGTGACATCCAAACATTCATATCAGAAAAGCACATACCCATGCAGAAGGCGCTGCCCTGCACCCAAAACCTAAAACAAAGATGGCTGTATGCATGGTAAAGTGACATCCTCTGTGGAAAAGTTCTGTCTATAAAACTGTGGCATTATACTTGATTTCACCTATTTCAGAATATGTTGACTTTGTATTTCACCCACATCAAGGGATACAGAGAGAGAAACTAAAATAAGACTGTGGTAAATGTTCCCAGCAATGGCAGTAGAATATAATTAGCAGACATAGCTTGACTGTGTTCTCTAAGTTCATCCTCTCATTTTGTGTAATAGTTGAACATGGCTTCCCATCAAACATGCACAAAAAAGTGAATATTTCTCTTAAGCTCAGATATGCACTTGTTTAACCAACAGGTACTTAACTCTTTAACTACTGTCTGCTAGCTCTGCACACAAGTTATTGTTCTCTTGCAATCATTTTACAATGTTATAAGAAAAACTACGCACACTCTACACCATTAACATACTCGACTTTTCCACCAAGTTCTACCAAATAATCATTTCATAACTGGGTAAATGGACTGATTTTGTAAGCCCTTTCAGGCATAATGACGGGCACTGGTCTTCCATTTCTCCCGGAAAAAAATTCAGCACATCCTGAATTTGGAGAGAGTAATCCAAAATAAAACATGACTTTCATCAGAATTTGGCCTTTTCGGCCAGAACTTGCATTCCCCACAACCTGTAGTTAAAATCTCATATTTGTCACTAATTATAGTATCAGCTTGCTTTATTGACACTGACTGTTCTGTACCCACAGTATGTTTTAATTTTTGATATATGTGTATCTACTAATACTGAAAAACCTAAACACTGATGTGCTTACATCAACACCATATCAAAAAAATGACACGTCATTGCGCATGCTCTTAGGCATAACCTGTCAGCATGCAGCTGTAAATCAGTGTTTTTTGCAAATCAGTGCGTCAACAAAAGAGATATTGACTTTAAAGAAAAACACAGCTGATGAAATTAAGGGCTACTATATACATATGCACATACACGTACACGTACGTACACACACACACATGAGCAGTGCAGTGGGGGATCAAGGTATATTAACAGGGGATGTGGGATGCAGGAGGGCTTTTCCCCTGCAAAAAAATAAACACGGTTTTATTTGATCATTTCTTTGTGGATCAATATTTGCATTGTCGATGGTAGGTAATGCTTCTATACATATATGTACCCATGCACACAACTGCACAGTGTACACAAGCACGTGAGCATGTATACACACACACATACGAGATGCATTAGAAAATTATAATAAAAATCACAGTAATGATTGGAAATTGCATTTACAAATTATGTATATAATTCCTGGACTTAATCTCATAAAAAAACTTCAGTTTTTTTAGAACTACAAATCAGTGTCTCTGGTCATAACCCATGCAATACAGTAAGTATCAAAGTAGAGTATATGCATACAAAATTCAGAATCACTAATTGGACAATAGTCATTAGGACACTGCAAGAAACTAGAACATCCAGAACAATCATATGAAAATGAAGGAGAATATAACAATCACAAGACCATGCTGCAGACAACTGATAAACCCAAGATAATGAAGTTGTGAGGCATCGACCCTAATGGCTGTGACAACTTTAAAGAAAGAGGAAGGGAATTCATATTCAGCAAATGGGGAGAGTTATCTTAGGTAGCAAATATTAATGATGAATTCAGGAGATGGGGGAGACCAATAACAAACACGGACCATCAACCTTACAAGGGGGTTGGGAGACACTACAATGAAGGATGAACAAAACTGGAGAGAGGATGGGGTGATAATGGACAACAAGCATTAAACATACATTTCAGAGGTTGGGAATTGAACAACCAAAGAAAATAAAATTGGGGGTGATAGAACAGTGTATACAAGCAATAAACATGCACCTCGGACAAGTAGTGAACATGAATTTAGGAGGTATGTGGGAGCATAAGCACAGTACAGCACAGTCCTACAGATGACATTTTTCAAATATGCTGCAAAAAAGGTCTTACGTTTTGTAAAGCTATAAGGAAAGATTAGCCAAAATAAACACAAACTCAACACTAGTTGTCAGTAACATTCTGAGAAAAGGCTTTCAAACTATAATGTAGGGGGCTCCATCAAACTCTGAAATGGCATTGTGCAATTGTATCTTAAAGTGACTTCATTCTAGCAGTGTGAAATGGTGCTTTATCAGTAAAGAGGACACATTCACCAAATTAAATACAGATCCATAAGTCTTAACAGTTAATCACAGTTATGGACAGTTTGAGAGCACTAATCTTACAGGTCTAGACAGTGAAATCAGTGAGATTTCATAGATGGTATTTCTCACATTTAGTGCACACTGCCGAACTTTAGTAAAGCTGCAAGGCAGAGCTGTAGCATCCTCACCAGTTAGTGCTCCCCTCAAAACCAAAGTTGAAGAGCCAAAAAAGAAAGCCTGCAAGGAGTAACTGTTAGCTCTTCTTCATGTAGTTCAGTCCTTCATACAACTCCTCCTTCCTACAGGTAGTGGTTTTAATCAATTAATCAGCCTCAATGTCAACAGGGGTGCATTAATGATCATCGCAACTTGTGTTCAGCACTAGTGACTTATAGGAACTAATCAGTACCTTACCACTCCTTCACTTTACACTAGTTACAGCTTTGTTTAAAGGAATGTTTAATTAAATTAAACAAAGTCATAATGTCAACAGTCATTAACACGATGAGAGAAAACAATGAGAAAAATCACTTTAAGGGTCAGAAATATCAAACAATTCAATCTTAAAATGTGATTTATTCAGCCTTCTGCAAAATAAGCATTATATTTCTCAAAAAAATGCTATGTCATATTTTGCTAGGCTGGAACATAAATATACTCTTAATCAGGTGATCTAGAATGAGGACCCTCCTTGAAGGGTCCTTGAATAGGTATTCACATCTCCACTGATTAGTATTAGGCATACCTTTAATGATTTTTTACAACTGTGGATGGCTGTTTGACCCCAACAAAGCAAGCTGTAATGGCAGTTTCTGACTAAATTACCATGTTAATCACCAAGGCCCACCAGTTTATCTCACTGACCCTAGTGAGTACCTACTTGCAAATGTAGTCTGCAATAAGGATTTACATCTCCACTGCAGCTCATAGAAGTTCACCTAGCAGAAACTAGCTGAGAAGGACTGGCCTTCTACGAGGTGGGGAAGAGGGTCTTCAATGTAGCTCAATCACTATAAGAACACATCCATAATATCTAACTTGAACACAATAAAGCAGGAAGGGTGCAGTGAATGGGCCGTAGGCAAAAGAGTTGTCTTTGCTTGCATTCTATCCTCAATAATGCAAATAAGTTCTTAGTAACAGGCAACTAAGCTGTGTATGAATCTTATATACAGCCTTCTCATACAGACTCTTGACTCCTCTGTGATCATCAGATGGATAAACAGGGCACCAGAACATGAATGGATGGTCTCTTCCACTGCAGCACCCTTAATCCTCATTGAGAAAACAAAAAAGTTGAACAGATGACCAGAGATCATGGCTAGAGTGAAGATGAAGCCTATTATTTAGTCATCCAAAATTTAGCCATCTGCTGCAAGTGTCCACATTTTCATTTAAATCCTAGTTGACTTGGGGGGGGGGGGGCAAATTACCTTCTTTCATCCAAGCTACAGTGACCTCAGACTTTATTATTTCAGTAGGGGAGCTACAGAGGTTTTGGGCATCTGAGTGCTGGTTGTGGGGGATATCAATATGATATAAACTGAAAAATTAAAAAAAGACAAAATATTCTGAACACAAAATTTAATGACGACAGCCTGTCAGACAATGTAAATGCAAACAAATGCTGTTACTGTGATTATAAAGGGGGTTTCACACCAGCCCCCTAATATCAAGGCTGTGCCTACCCATTTGTTACATACAATAACGATGTAGTTACACAAGAAGAGAGTTAAAGAAAATGCAAAATGTGCACCTCACCCCAGATACCAGACTCTGTTGCTGGAGTTCTGCTTCAACAGCCCTCCTTGGGCTGGACAGAAACTCAAATAGTACTTTTTTGATGCTTGTTTTATCTTTAATGTGAATTTACATTATGTCAATGTTTATATTCATTTAAATGTTGGAGCATATTCTTCAATCTGTAAATATGTACATATATTGTTTTAGCATATCCTTGTATCTGTAAATAGTTTTTGTTTATTTCTTAAGTGATCCTATTCACACCTGGGTTGTGTTTGTAAATGGTCCATCGAGATCAGTGCACTACCCTGGTAAACAAATATAAATAAAAAAAAAATAGATATTTTACTGTTACTACCTTTAGTCTTATTATTTAAAGCAATATCTCAGCAGCTTTTGTTTTACCTATACAATGACAATTTGTTTTATTTAGTATACACTTTACTTTTTTTCTTAACTTTTTTTTTAAAATTACTCAAGTTTCATTTGTTTTTGTTAACTGCTTTGGGATCAAGCACTATAATAAAAACTAATCTGAATACATCTCACCAACAGGTTTCTACAGGCAGGTGAGCTCCAAAATCAAACTGCTAGTTGAAACATTAGAATCAAACATGTAGCCTTATTCCTCACTTGTAGACTAGCAATAATCTGGGGATTAATCAAGGACTGTAGGCTCCTGACAGATGGACCTGCAGAGTAAACAATAAACCTTGTAAAAGGCAGTCCCTTAGGGGCATAAAGGACTACAGCCTGAAATGTGGAACACATGGGAGTATAGTAAACTGTCATATCCCTACCAGAGGCAAAAAAGCAGATGACAGGGAAAAGGCTGTCTCTGCCATCTCTCCGCAGACCACAAATGGAAGGGAAAATTGATTCTTCCCATGGCTCAGTTAGGATTGGCTGATGAGGGCAACAAACGAAAGGGGAAATTCCCTCAATCTGAAACCAAGTAGGAGGCTGCCAGTGAGAGGTCTACTTTTCTTTCTTGGTTATAGCACATGCTGGGGACTAACATCAAATTTAATCCCAGTGAAGAAACCCACACTCAAGGAGCCAATGAAAGCACAGTTGTGCACACTTACCATAAATGTAGATGTTCGAGTGTACTGCAGTCATTACATTTGGGTTATCTGCTTGCAGGTAGCTCCCAGTCGGCCTGATTAACAAAGTCTTGGGTCCTGCATCGGTTGCTGTCCCTTCTTTCATGACGTCAGGTCGTCAGGGGTATAAAACATGCAGCCGACACCATTACATCATTTTTTCTTGCCCCAGATGTCAGGTGCCCCCCCAAATGGGAAGCAATTAAATATAAAGGTACAAAGATATACCTCCAACAAAAAAGCAAATACACCAAAATGGCTGTTAAGCATAGTAAAGGAAAGTAGAGGTATAGCCAAAAGAAGTTAGGGGGCTGGAGGGAGGGTAACCAGGACTGCAACAGTGAATACACTGGAACATCTATATTTATGGTAGGTGTACACAATTGTACTATGTTTTTCGTGTTTCACTGTTGCAGTCATTACATTTGGATAGATTCCCAAAGCTATGGTTGGGAGTAGGAATTTACATAGCATTAGGGCCAGCTATAAGGCCCTGCAAGACTGCAGTGGCAAAGCCAGCTCTGGATTTAGAGAAAATTTGCAAATGATAATGCTTGGTGAAAGTATGTTCAGAACTCCAGGTAGCAGCTTCTAGGATGTCTCTGGTAGGGACACCCCTGAGAAAGGCTGTAGAGGTAGATGCAGCCCTGGAGTGAGGTCTGATCCCCTAGGGGATAGGTTTTCCATGGTGCTTATAGCAGAAATGAATGCAATGGCTTATCCATTTAGAAATGGTTTGCTTTGAAATAGCCTTCCCCTCTGCCCCTGCAGCAAATGCCACCAGCAGTTGTTCAGATTTCCTTTGAGGTTTAGTCCTGTCCAAGTAGAATCTAAGCTGTCTGTACACATCTAAGAAATGCAGTATCCATTCCCCCTTATTCTGTGGATTGGGAAAGAAGGTTGGCAAATGAATGGACTGATTAAGAGCTACACTGGATACCACCTTGGGCATGAAGGATGGACTGGTTCTGAGGGACACCCTGTCCGCATGAAAGATGATGAAAGGCTCCACTGCCATAAGGGCCTGTAATTCAGATACCCTTCTAGCTTAAGTGATTGCTAAAAGGAAAGCTGTTTTCCAAGAAAGAAATTTTAAGTCTGCAGTAGCAGCTGGCTCGAAAGGAGGTAGAGTGAGTTTCTCCAAGACAAAGTTAAGGTCCCAGGCTGGGGTTGGAGCTCTCCTGGGTGGCCTCAAAATTTTAGCCCCTCTGAGGAATTGCTTGAGCTGTGGATGAGAGAAGAGGGGAGGTTCTGTGTTATAATGAGCTGAAATGGCTGAGGCGTGGATTTTAATGGAGGAAAAAGACAGGCCCTTGTGAAGCATCTCAGTTAAGTACTGTAAAATCTGAGGTAAACTGGGCGCTGCTGTGCTCATCCCTTAAGATTGGTTCCAGGCACAGAATCTTTTCCATTTTTCATCATAAGATTTTCTAGTGCTAGGCCTCCTTGCCTCTAAAATGATATCCATCACAGGTTTGCTGAGGGATGGCAAAGGAGAGATTAAGTAATTAGTCAGGCTGCAAGGTTCAGTGTTAGAAGCGGAGGGTGCAGAATCTGGTTCTCCTTGCTGAGACAGCAGGGGAGGAGTCTGAGGCAGGTGCCATGGAGATAACTATGACACACTGCACAGGAGGGGGTACCAGTGTTGGTGCTGCCAGTCTGGAGCAATCAAAATCATCCTTGGTTTGTCCTGTTTGATTTTTAGTAGTACTTTGGAGAGCAGAGGCAGAGGGGGGGAAGGCATAGACTGATAGGTTTTCCCAGCTGAAGGACAGAGCATCCACTTTCCAGGCTTGTTTGCGGGGAGTCCTTGTGCAAAATTTGTCCAATTGGTAGTTCTGGGGAGAGGCAAACAGGTCTATATCTGGGCTCCACCATCTGCTTGTCAACATGTTGAAAATCCTTGGTTCCAGTTTCCACTCGTGTGGGTCCATGAGGTTTCTGCTTAGTCAGTCTACCAGTGTATTTAATTTTCCTGGCAGGAATTGAGCTTGTAGGTGCACTTGGTAGCTCACGACTGTGTTCCACAATGCCATGGCTAGTCTGCAGAGGGGTAAGAATGTGTACCCCCCTGCTTGTTTATGTACAACATAACAGTGGTGCTGTCCGTCTTTACCATTAGCTGTCCTGGAAGAATGTGGTCCTTGAAGGCTGTCAAAGCATTCTGTACAGCTAACATTTCTTTCTGATTGATATGCAGGTGCATTTGACTTGGGTTCCATTTGCCCTGAATGCACTTCCCTGCCAGGTGAGCCCCCCATGCATAGTCTGATGCATCTGTTGTTAAGGTTTGGGAGGCAGGGGGTGGTGTGAAAGGTAGTCCCTTGTTTTGGTGGCAGGCCTCTGCCCACCAAAAGAACTCTAGGCGTCGGCAAGATATGATAGGAATCATTGTTTCTAGGTCTTGAGAATGTTGACACCATAGGCTTTTTAGATACCACTGTAGTTTC
This sequence comes from Protopterus annectens, assembly GCF_019279795.1. NCBI lineage: Eukaryota > Metazoa > Chordata > Ceratodontiformes > Protopteridae > Protopterus > Protopterus annectens. The sequence goes on along the minus strand of NC_056727.1, from coordinate 926,388,508 downwards.
CTCATATGCAGTCTTGCATATGGAATTAGAAGAAATCCAGAAGGGCATGAACCCCAAGGCTTGCAGTATTTGTCTTGCAGACAGCAGAGTTTTTGTGGCCACTTGTTTGAAGTAGGTTGTCAAATGGATTTGTTTCTCTGGCGTGAGGTAAGCCATCTGGGAAGTTGTATTCAAGCTTGCTCCAAGGAAAATAATTTGTTGACAGGATACCAGGTGTGATTTCTTTTCGTTTATGGGGTACCCCAGACAAGTTAGAACCCTTTGCACACAGGCCAGATGATTCAAAAGCATATCCTGGCTTTCTGCCGGAATTAGACAATCATCCAGGTATGGGTATATTTGAATATTTCTTTGCCTGAAAAATGCAATAACTGGAGCTAGGCACTTTGTGAATACCCTGGGCTCAGTAGATAAGCCAAAGGGCAGTGCAGAGAACTGATAGTGTGTGTAGCCTGCTTTGAAGTGTAGGTATCTTCTGCAAGATTCCCTGATTGGGATGTGCAGGTACGCTTCTTTTAAATCTAGTGTTGCCAACCAGGCATTTTGCCTAGCATAGGAAGTAATTGGTGAAGAGTCAGCATCTTGAATTTTGGAATCTCCAAAAAGATGTTTAGAGTAGACAGGTCCAGGATAGGACACCATGAATTGTTTTTTCTGGGTACCAGAAAAAGTCTTGAGTAGAACCCTTGTCCCTTTTCCTCTTCTGGTACCAGTTGAATAGCCCCCATGCTTAAGAGAGAAAGTAGTTGCTTTTGGGCCTTTGCCCACTAATTTGGGGGTAGGTCCGGCCACCCGCTTGGTGCTGGGAACGTGTGGAAGTGAAGTCTGTATCCCTGGGACACTATACTTAAAACCCATTTGTCCTGGGTAATGAGTTCCCAATCCTTTGCATGAAGAGCAATCTTTCCCCCCAAAGGGACAGTCAGTTGATAAGTGCTTGGAAATTTTAAAAGGAAGTCATTGAGACAGTTTACCATAGGGGGGAGTCTTATTATTCCCAGATTTGGAAGTGGAGGCCCCCCACTGCTTAGTTCTGTGTCCCCTGGGACTGAAACCTGGGGTTTTTGCTGTGTCTGGGTTTGGCTTGAGATGACCTGGAAGGGGCTGGAAAGGACCAATTCTTACAGGGTCAGTGCCTACTAAATCTAGGAGGCTGAACTTGTAAAAAAATCTTTAACAATTTGCATAGATTTAGCTTTACCTTCCATCTTTTTAAGAACTTCCTCAGCCTTGTTGCTAAACAGGCGGTCCTGATTTAAAGGAGCATCCAAAAATTTAGCTTTAACATGATCAGGCAAAGATTGCTCTTTAAGCCAAGCATGCCTTCTAAACACAGACTCAGTAACAGCAGCCCTGCAAGAGGCCTCTAATGAATCAAAACCACATTGCAAAGTATGTTTTCCAACTTGTTCAGCAGAATGCATTAAATCCTGTAATTCTTTATTTCCCACACAGTCCGGAATCAATCCTGTAATTCTTTATTTTCCACACAGTCAGGAATCAACATCATTTTCTGTTTAAGCAGTCCAATAACATGTTGCTAATACTTTAACGTATGAAACTGTCAGTTTAAAGCCGTAATGGCGAAGGTTGCAGAAGTGTAAACCTTCTTACCCCATCTATCCAGCACCCTGGAGTCTCTATCAGAAGGGGTAGGATTTTTAGCAGTAGGAGCCTTAATGCCCTTGGGCCCCTGTGAAATAGTCTCTGGATGTGCAATAGGATTTTTAAAAAGGAACTTGTGGGACTCCGGGACCCTGTAGCATCTGTCAGGTTTTCTGGGAGCAGGAGGCAGGGAATCAGGGGGCCAAACTAGATACCGAAAAGGCATCAACAATGTCTAGTACAGGAGGAATAGCTAAAGGCCTATGCTGATGTAGGAGAAGGAAATCCCTAAGCCTCTTTTTTGAATCAGAAAAATGCTGGCTTTACCAGTGGAAATGCTCCCTTAGAGTATGTAAGGTTTCCCCAAAAGAAAAAGCAGAGGGAATGCAGTCCTCTGCATCAGAATCTTCATAAGTAGATAAGGGCAAATCCAGATCATCAGAAGTATTAGAAAAAACAGAATCCTGATCAAAAGATTCTTAATCAACTTCAGTCCTAGGCCTCTTAGAAGGGGGGGTTGGCTACCCCTGATTAGAGTTATTAGATCTTCAGCCATTCTTATCATTTGTTGTTTAGGCATAGAGGCCTGAGCATGTGGCCTGTGCTTTGTTTTTTTAGGCATGGATCGAGATTTAGGCCTAAATAAAAAAGGAGGAGTAGGTTTAATATGCAAGTCTGTAGGTCTGAATACACACTCAGAAGTCGGTGCCTGCACAGTGGCTCTGGACCCATCCAAGGTAGAGACATCCATGGGTTCTCCATAGTTGAAGCATCTCGCAGCATACTGGAGTCCGAATGGGTCTCAGGAGAGGCCTGCGAATCAGACGTAGCGGGTATCAGGGGCTGCGAAAGTGCCTCTCTGAGTCCCTGTGAACTGGCGACTGGCTTAGGAGAAGCGTCGTCGGCAGTTTTGGACCTCGGTGGCCTGTTTCTGTCTTTATCTTTGCATTTTTTCGGAATCCCAGTAGTTGGATGGCTAACTGACAACATTTCTGGATAATTAAACTGAGAATCGAAATATTTAGAGGAGAAAATATACCGATAACAGATAGTGCGCTGATTAAATAAAGCACAAAACTGACAGCAAGGTACGTCGTTGGTCAGGGCCTAGGCAAGGAATACAGTACGAATGAAAATCTTTATGAGGTAATTGCTTTCCACAAGTAATGCAATTAACTCTTGCTAACATCGGTAATGAGCAAGAAAAAGTTTCCCCAACGGGGTACTTAGCTTTAGTTGAAGACTTCGGTTCTGAAACTCGAAAACAAAAATTTCAGGAGTTGGCCAACCAGCACTTGTAAACTGCTTCTGCTTTGGGCACCGTGCGGCAAGAAAGACTGATGTAATGGTGTTGGCTGCATGTTTTATACCCCTGACATCATGGAAGAAGGGACAGCAACCGACGCAGGACCCAAGACTTTGTTAATCAGGCCGACTGAGGGCTACCTGCAAGCAGAGAACCCAAATGTAATGACTGCAGCAGTGAAACACGAAGAACATCAGCCCTAAGCCAGGAAAAAGACAGTTCACAACCACCAGCTCTCCTCTCAGGCAGCCCAACACCATTAATAAGCTTTAACAACTTCCTAGTCAACAGTAGTCAGACAACCCTAAAAGCAGAAACATTCTGTGAATTAAGTGATGTGGGAAACATCCCCCTGGAGATGGGCAGCAGACAGGATGGGTAGCCAACTAAGCAAAGCTAGGCTGTGACCCTGCTCTAACTCCAGAAGTCATACAGCAGGCTACCCAGAGATCCAGAAAGGACTACGCCCAGTCTAGGTACTTCAAGCAGTTCTGGAGACATGGAGCACAAACCAGAAGGCTAACTCTGCACTGCAAAACCTCCTCCAAGTAGCCAACTTACTTGAAAGAAATCCCAGCAGTGAAAACCCTGCCCCGGGAACCCATCAAAGCCATGTGGGGTCCAGTGGGCCAGAACACTGATGCATGCCAGGTAGAGTCTTTGGTAGGAGGAATCTACAAAACCACAGCCCTAACAGGGAATTTCAAGGCCCAAAAGAATGGGAACCAAGTACTAAAATTCTCACTAAACCTTAAGCAAGGAGAAGCAGCAACTACCCATTAGCTTAAATTCAAGATACATATGCCCAACATTGACAAACTCAATCCCACCTGAAGGAGAAAGATCCTCCCACCCACCCTGACCAAACAAGAGAAATAGAGATTGCCACAATCAACTGGGGAGATAAAATGAGGACGGCAACTCATAAGAGGGCCGCACACCATGTCATGGAGTCAGGCACTACTCCCAACTTTTCCTCATCCCCCTGGGGGTTAAGTGTCCCATTCCACTGCAGTTAGATGCAAAAACCTTATGACTTCTATCAAATTTAGTAACAAGGACTTAACCTCTTATTGAGACAGGGCAAAGAAGGGGGAGTCAGTTTTTCCTGAATGACTGTCACACAAAGCAATGCTTAGCAAGGGATAATGAAGGAGACTGATGAAAAGGACCACATTGGCTATGCAACAAGATGACTGAAAGGACTAGGACAGCCATCCCAATCCTTTTCCCCATCATTTGTCCAAACACAAGGGGAGGTGGTGACCAGGGGGAGAAAACGGTTACCTCAGAACAAGAGTCTAAGGCAGTGTTCCATCAACACTGAGATCAAAGGCCAGGAGGAAGGACAGCCCTTGCTCATACATATTAAAGGCAAACTGCCAGAAAAGTAACTCCACCTCACCGAGTGATAAGGGGAGTTAACGTGAAGAAGCCAAGGCCCTAAACTCAGACAAATTACTCCACTGCCTGCATGGTGATCGCTAACAATAGCACACTGGATAGGGCTGACATTAATTAATTATTTCAGGAGATCTCTCATAGGATGACACTCCCCTTTATGGCAGTTTGAGCAATCAATAGTTAAGACTACCATAATGGGAGCTGAGGGGGAACCACATCCCTTGTGGCCAGGCTAGGTTACCTGAAAAGAAGGGGGATTGGAATGGTAGCTGATCCAGATAATCCCACCCCCAAGAACCTTACCCAATAAGCACATGGGTCCCCTGACAGGAACAACAGAAGGACTCCTGAAGCCTGTGGAACAGGCCTGTTAAAAGAAAGGGAAACTAAAAACCATGAATCAACAATAGCTTGAATATTTTTTTTTGGGGGGGGATAGTAGTACATAATTGAAAATTCCAACATTCCTCGGCCACAAGTCTGCATCTATGTTGCCTTTTTTTCTCCACAGGAATATTACCAAAATTCCCTTCAATCTGAGTGCATTTCTCAGAAGCTATACAATCCCAAATATATCTACATTAACAAGTTAAAGTGTTTTCATATTAATGTTGTTATTGAAGTACAAGCACTTTCCTCGCAAATATTTAGCATTTATCAACAGAATTTACTCAAAAACCTTCCAGTATAACTCTCGACCACTGGAAACAAGGCAAAATTAGAGATAAAGGCCCCAAACTGTGATAAAACACAGCCTACACAGGATGAATGCTGACACTATTCACTTAGCAAGTTGACAGAGCAAGTGTTTGGAATTAGCAGGCATCTTCTAAAATAAAATAATTTTTAATACCATTTGACATTTCTTGACAGAAATCTACCACCTTTCCTCAAAAATCAATATTATGAGGGGCAGAGCAAAATGTTAAGCCAAAATCAACGGCAGGCAAGAGTAAATAGGCAGGCTTCATAAAGGTTACCACAAAGTACAAACCATATGAACACTTTATGTACACTTTCTGAATTCAAGAACAACGCTGCCATAATGCTTGCGCTGTCTATTCATTCAAAGGTTATACTAAGTGTACACATTGTGGTAACCTTTATGAATCTGGCCTAATGTCTTTCACTTGGGACACTTTTGAACCTCTTCTTTGGTTAGTTACAAAATTATCAACTGCACTACATCATTACCATGTTACACAGTGGTAACTATTCCTAAATGCCTCTCTATAGAATATGTGGCTCATGGTACTGGACAACTGGGATGTAGTCCTCAAACAGAAAGTAGCCAATGTTTTTTGTATTTTTTCTTATATACACAGTCAGTTCTCCTGATTTGGGCCCTGGAACTCTACAAATGGACCACCTCTGCTGTTTGACAGGTTGAATCTGCATGTTAATGGCAGCCATTTGAGTTGCTAGATGAAGCAGCACACAGTATTTCCCACACAGCCTGAATCAAATATGAAACTGGTTAGAAAGTACAGTTGTGCACACTTACCATAAATGTAGATGTTTGAGTATATTCACTGTTGCAGTCATTATATTTGAGTAATCTGCTGGCAGGTTGCCCCAGTCGGCCTGATTAACAAAGTCTTGGGTCCTACGTCGGTTGCTGTCCCTTCTTCCATGATGTCAGGTAGTCAGGGGTATAAAACATGCAGCTGACGCCATAACATCAATTTTTCTTGCCCCAGATGTCAGGTGCCCCCCAAAAGGGGAGCGGAAAAAAAAAAAAAATAAAATAAATAAATAAATATATATATATATATATATATATATATATATATATATATATATATATATATATGTGTGTATATATATATATATATATATATGTGTGTGTATATATATATATATATATATATATATATATATATATATATGTGTGTGTATATATATATATATATATATATATATATATATGTGTGTGTGTGTGTGTGTGTATATATATATATATATATATATATATATATATATATATATATATATGTGTGTGTGTATATATGTGTGTGTGTGTGTGTACATATATATATATATATATATATATATTGTCCACAAATGAGCCCAACAGTGAAAAATATCACCAAGAATTGCAGAAAAAAACACTGTAGAAGGATGAAAACACCAACAGTTCTTTTATTAGATCCACAGATTTACCACAATACAGTTGATTGAGCGCTTTCATCCCCTAAAGGGATTTCATCAGAATCAATCTCCACTACTATTATCCCCCTTAAATAATCCAGTTGATTAATTAATTAAGTAATTAAATTATTATTAGTTTAAAATAAAGCTATAGCTGCCAGTACTATTGTTAAAAACATAGCATTATTATCTATATGTTAAAAATACATATTTCTAATCCATTATAGTTTACAAAATTAAAATTCCCTATGAGCATTATGTAGAAAAACACTTTGTAAACAACAGTTACTTAAAAATCAAAAACTGACTTCATAAAAAATTATTAAAAAAATAATTAAATCAGAGTATTCTGATTTTTTGTGTAATAGAGGTTTAATGGAAATAATTTCATTCAACCCAGGTGGTATGCAAGCCTGCAATTTTATCTGCCACCTGGTTTCTCTTTCTTCAATATAGTTTGTGTAATTTCCACCCCTAGGGTCTCTCCGTACTTTTTCCAAAATACAGAATTTAAATTCTTTACAAGACTGTGAAACACTAATATGTTTAAATAATGCATTATTTATATTTAGGCATTTGATGTCATAACCATGTTCGTAAACCCTGTCCCTCAGCCTTCTTTCTGTTTTTCCCACATAAAAGCTGGGACAGGATTTACATAATGCCAAATAAACAATGCCCGTAGTTTGGCAATTGCCCTTTTCTGGTCTCACTACTGTCTCTAAACTATTATTCAAAACCACCTTCTCGTCCTGACAAACAGATTTACATCGAGAGCAAGTCCCACATCTTCCAGTACCACCCCCTACTTTATTCACGTGCCCCATTTCAAAGTTCTTTTTCAAATTTAGCCCTAACTTATACACAAAATTTGGTCTATCCCCCCCAATTTTACATAACTTTGGGTTATTCTTAAGGATTGACCAATTTTTTGTCATAATTTTCTTCACCTCATTGACTTGTTTACCAAATGGTAAAACCATAGCTCTTTCAAAATTTTTATTTTTGTTGTTCATATTATTATTAGTCTGATTTACTTGACTCACAACGTCAGAACTCTTTTCTTTTATACCTCCCTTGTTACCCAACAATGGTACATACTTCTTTCCCCATTCTTCTTTAACATATTCCACATAGTCCATAACCAATTTTTTTGGGTAACCTCTCTCAAAAAACATATCAGCCACCACTTTTAATTCATGCTCTACATCTTCCTTTTCTGAAGTCATTCTTGCTACTCTTATAAGCTGACCCTTAACTATACTGTTTTTTTGCTTCACTGGGTGATTACTATTATACTGAAGATATGAATTACTAAAAGACGACTTCCGGTAAATTTTAGATTTCAATTCCATAGTATCTATTTCTAAAGTTATATCTAAATAATTAATTTTCTTGATATTATATACATGTGTAAATCTTAAAAAGCTAGTACTTTCATTCAAGTATTGCACAAACTCTCCTATTTTTTCTTTTGTACCTTCCCACAAAATAAAAATGTCATCCAAAAATCTCATATACTGTCTTATAAATCCAGAAAAATTACTGTTGAATCCCATCTTTTGTTCCCAGTTGAGCAGGACCAAGTTGGCGAATATTGGTGCACACGATGCTCCCATCGCTACACCCGTATGGTGTTTGTAGTATTCACTATCAAATAATATAATTATAATCTAGAACTATTTCCATAAATTGAACAATAAGACTTATTTTGTCCTGACTAAATATTGTATTATTATTTAGACATTCCTCAAAAAATTCTAACCCTTCTTTTTTAGGGATACACGTGTATAAATTAACCACATCTATAGTAAGAAAAACTGTATCTTTATTACACATTCCTTTCCCCAAACGTCCAAGGAAATCCCAGGAATCCTTCAAAATATGTTCAAAATTGGAAACATTATTTTTTAACCAATGGTCAACTACCACGCCAAAAGGATAAGTCTTCGAACCACGCCCATCTACTATGGGCCTAAATGTCAGGTTCTCTAATCCCTTGTGCGTCTTTGGTATACCAAAGATAGAAGCTACCTTTGGATTATGAACTTTCAAATATGTATATACTTCTCCCGTAATTCTTTCCTCTATAAGACAGTCTTCTAAAAAATAATCTATCTTTTTATAACTGATATTCACCTCATTTAAAGAAGACAATTGGTACGTTTCCACATCATTAAGCATATCATACATTTTTTGAAAGTATTCTACCATATCAAAAAACACCATGCCCCCTCCCTTGTCTGACTTCATAATTCTTGTATTTCTATCATTCTTTAAGATATTCAAGACCTTGTTTTCCCTTTTTGTAAGATTATTAACATGTAGTTTTTTCTCTTTAGCTTTAGGCTCATAAATATCTTGAATAATTGCTTTTTCCAAACAAGAAAGGGTAGGCTCTAATTGTGGATTATATGTACTTTTATTTTTTAACTCATTGTGGTTATATAAGGTCCCTTCCTGCCCCTGATTTGCAAATGTACAAGCTAAATTAATCTTTCTTATAAACATTTTAACCTCAATGATGGTCTCAATATAGTCCATACTTCTAATAGGAACAAATTTTAAACCTTTCATACATAACTGAAAATATTCTTTGGTTAACTCTAACCCTGCAAAGTTATAAATATGATATGCCTTATAAGTATGGACTATTCCATTAACTTCAATAGTTTCTGTATTATCTATCTCTGATACCTGTCCCTTTTGTTCCACCGGTCTGTCTTTCATTTCCCTTCCTCTGACCATCCCACATCCCATTCTTGACGGTATGGAAAATTTGGATTGTCTGTGTGATGGTAATTTCTATCATTACTCTCAGCCATTTTCTTAACTAATTTTGCTCTATCTTCAGGATAGTTATACTTCCTTTCAATCTTTAATGTATATGCTTTATCTGCCTTGTATTCATTCAAATCCCTTTGCATTTTTCTATATTTTGTTTCAAACAACTTATCACACTTAAAATCAACACCCTCTATCTTCCTATAATAAAAAGATTCATACTCTGTAAACATCAAGTCAGTTTTGATTTTCTTATCTAACTTTTCTGCCTGCTCCATCAAAGCACTCAATTTCATGTCATTAAATTTAATAATTTTCTGTATTAACTCTGTACCAAATCTATCAAACATTTCTTTAAATTCAGATATTACATTTTCATCATAGTCTAAACCAAAGGGAAACTTGAATATTCTAAGTCCCTTAGGCACAATTTTATTCAAAATACATTCAGACAAGTACCCATTTTCTACTTGTAGTTTTTTAATACAAAACAATTTTGTTTCAAAAGTCTGTAACATCTCTTTCATTGTACTTCCATTTGCGTCTTTATGGTTCGCATCAACTTTAAATGTTCCCTTAGATTTGTCTACCACACCAAAATTATATTTTTTAGCCAAGAGGTAGTCAAAATCGTTTTTGCCAGAACTAACATTTCGCTCAGTTAATGAATTGTTTACAAACCTCTTGGCTGAATCCCTTGTTTCTTGTCGCCCACCCGACAAGTCTTTATGCTCTTCACCACGCGTATTGAATTCATATTGAGCAGCTGTCTGTCTTTTTAGCAGTTTTACTGTTAACTTTCGGTCGCGCACCTTTTTCTGCCAAATCCACTCCATTAGTATCCACCAAACAGGAACGCCTTTCAGCCTGCAACACAATCTCAGGACCGGAACAAATTGTAGAGCTGGTATTCACCTCGTCTCTCCAAGACCCCTCGTTCCGTTTACTGATGGCTGTCTCACCCGAATCCGCATCACTAAAGCGCGACGAGTGACGCTTTCTCTTAGCCTGAACATTAAAAGATGTTTTGTCCATGTTTTCTTTTTGGGTGAGTAATTCCACTAACCTGGTTAATTCGCCCTTCACCATAGCTAGTTCCGACTGAACTTGGAGTCAAGTAAATCAGACTAATAATAATAACAACAAAAATAAAAATTTTGAAAGAGCTATGGTTTTACCATTTGGTAAACAAGTCAATGAGGTGAAGAAAATTATGACAAAAAATTGGTCAATCCTTAAGAATAACCCAAAGTTATGTAAAATTGGGGGGGATAGACCAAATTTTGTGTATAAGTTAGGGCTAAATTTGAAAAAGAACTTTGAAATGGGGCACGTGAATAAAGTAGGGGGTGGTACTGGAAGATGTGGGACTTGCTCTCAATGTAAATTTGTTTGTCAGGACGAGAAGGTGGTTTTGAATAATAGTTTAGAGACAGTAGTGAGACCAGTAAAGGGCAATTGCCAAACTACGAGCATTGTTTATTTGGCATTATGTAAATCCTGTCCCAGCTTTTATGTGGGAAAAACAGAAAGAAGGCTGAGGGACAGGGTTTACGAACATGGTTATGACATCAAATGCCTAAATATAAATAATGCATTATTTAAACATATTAGTGTTTCACAGTCTTGTAAAGAATTTAAATTCTGTATTTTGGAAAAAGTACGGAGAGACCCTAGGGGTGGAAATTACACAAACTATATTGAAGAAAGAGAAACCAGGTGGCAGATAAAATTGCAGGCTTGCATAAAATTATTTCCATTAAACCTCTATTACACAAAAAAAATCAGAATACTCTAAGTGATTTAATTAATTAATTATGAAGTCAGTTTTTGAATTTTAAGTAACTGTTGTGTTTACAAAGTGTTTTTCTACATAATGCTCATAGGGAATTTTAATTTTGTAAACTATAATGGATTAGAAATGTGTATTTTTAACATATAGATAATAATGCAATGTTTTTAACAATAGTACAGGCTGCTATAGCTTTATTTTAAACTAATAATAATTTAATTAATTAATTAATTGATCAACTGGACTATTTAAGGGGGATAATAGTAGTGGAAATAGATTCTGATGAAATCCCTTTAGGGGATGAAAGCGCTCAATCAACTGTATTGTGGTAAATCTGTGAATCTAATAAAAGAACGGTTGGTGTTTTCAGCCTTCTACAGTGTTTTTTTTCTGCAATATATATATATATATATATATATATATATATATATATATATATATATGTGAGTGTGTGTGTGTGTGTGTGTGTGCATATATATATATGTGTGTGTGTGTGTGTGTGTGTATATATATATATATATATATATATATATATATATATATATATATATATGTATATAATTTAAAACACAAAACATATACCTCCAAACAAAAGCAAATACACCAAAAAGGCTTTTAATCATAGTAAAAAAAAGGAGAGGTATAGTTAGAGAAAAACAGGGGGCTGGAGGGAGGGTAACCAGGACTGCAACAGTGAATAGTTTCGAACATCTACATTTACGGTAAGTGTACACAACTGTACTATGTTCTTCGTGTTTCACTGTTGCAGTCATTACATTTGGGTAGAATCCCAAAACTATGGTTGGGAGGATGGATTTATACAGCATTAGGAGCAGCTATAAGGCCCTGCAGGACAGCAGTGGCAAAGCCAGCTCTGGATTTCAAGAAGAGAGGTGAATGGTAATGTTTGGTGAACGTATGAACTGAGCTCCAGGTAGCAGCTTTTAGAATGTCTCTGGTAGGAAACCCTCTGAGAAAGGCTGCAGAAGTAGATGCAGCCCTGCTGGAATTATATCTGATCCCCTTGGGGATAGGTTTACCATGGTGCATATATTAGATACGAATGCAATGGCTTATCCATTTGGAAATAGTCTGCTTTGAAACAGCCTTTCCCTCTGCCCCTGCAGCAAATGCCAGCAATAGTTGTTCAGATTTTCTTAGAGATTTTGTCATGTTTAAGTAGAATCTAAGTTGTCTGTGTACATCCAATGAATGCAGAATTCACTCACCCTTGTTCTGTGGATTGGGGAAGAAAGTTGGCAGATGAATGGTCTGATTAAGAGCCACACTGGATACCACCTTAGGCATAAAGGATGGATTGGTCCTGAGAGCCACCCTGTCCGGATAAAAAATAACGAAAGGCTCCACTGCCATAAGAGCCTGTAATTCTGAAATCCTTCTAGCTAATGTGACTGCTAAAAGGAAAGCTGTTTTCCAAGAGAGAAATTTTAGGTCTGCAGTAGCAGCTGGCTCAAAAGGCGGTCGAGTGAGTTTTTCCAAAACAAAATTGAAGTCTCATGCAGGAGTTGGTGATCTCCTGGGAGGTCTTAAATTTTTGGCCCCTCTGAGATACTGCTTTAGCAGAGGATGAGAGAAGAGAGGAGGTTCTGTGTTGTAATGAGCTGAAATGGCAGATGCATGGATTTTTATGGAAGAAAAAGATAGGCCCTTGTGAAGCATCTCAGTTAAGTATTGCAGAATCTGAGGAATATTGGGCATTGATGTGCTTATTCCTTGTGACTAGTTCCAGGCACAGAATCTTTTCCATTTGTAAGCATAAGATTTTCTAGTACTAGGCCTTCTAGCCTCCAAAATGACATCCATCACAAGTTTGCTGAGAGATGCCAATGGTAAAATTAGTTGATTAGCCATGCTGCAAGATTCAAAGTTTGGAGCTGAGTGTGCAGAATTTGGTAGTTCTGCTGAGACAGTAGGGTAAGGTGCTTGAGGCAGGTGCCACGGAGGAAGGTATGACACATTGTGCAGGAGTGGGTACCAGTGTTGGCGAGCCCAGTCTGGAGCAATCAGAATCATTTTTGGTTTGTCCGGTCTGACTTTTAGTAGGACTTTGGAGAGCAGAGGCAGAGGGGGAAAAGCATAGACTGATAGGTTTTTTTCAGCTGAATGATCGAGCATCCACTTTCCAAGCTTTTTTTGTGATGAATTCTTGTGCAGAATTTGCCCAACTGATAGTTCTGGGGTGAGGCAAAAAGATCTGTGTCTGGGCTCCCCCATTTGTGTGTCAATATGTTGAAAACTTGTGGTTCCAGTTTCCATTCGTGTGGGTCCATAAGATTTCTGCTTAGTTAGTCTGCCAGAGTATTTAGCTTTCCTGGCAGGAATTGAGCTTGCAGATGTATTTGATAAGTCAAGGCAGTGTTCCACAATGCCATGGCTAGTGTGCAAAGGGGGTAGGAATGTCTACCTCCCCTGCTTGTTTATGTACCACATGTCTATGATGTTGTCCGTCTTTATCAGTAGTTGTCCTAGATGGAGGTAGTCCTTGAAGGCTGTCAAAGCATTCTGTACAGCTAGCATCTCTTTCTGATTGACAGGTAGGTGCATTTGATTTGGGCTCCATTTGCCCTGAATGCATTTCCCTGCCAGATGCGCCCCCCAAGCATAGTCTGATGCATCCATAGTTAGGGTTTGGGCGGCAGGGGGTGGAGTGAATGGCAGTCCCTTGTTTTGGTGTCGGGCCTCTGTCCACCATAGGAATTCTAGTTGCAGGCAAGGTATAATAGGAATCATTGTTTCCAGGCTGTGACAATGTTAACTCCATAAACTTTTTAGGTACCACTGAAGTTTCCTCGTGTGCAGTCTTGCATATGGAATTAGAAGAAAGCAGGAGGCCATGAACCCCAAGGCCTGCAGAATTTGTCTTGCAGATAGTTGGGTTTTTGTGACAACCTGTTTGAAGTAAGTCATCAATTGAATTTGCTTTTCTGGCATAAGGTAAGTCATCTGGGCAGTTGTATTCAAGCTTGCACCAAGGAATGTAATTTTTTTGAGAGGGTACCAGTTGTGATTTCTTTTTGTTTATGGTGTACCCTAGACATGTTAGAACCCTGTTTACAAATGCCAGATGCTTTAGAAGAGTGTCCTTGTTTTCTGCCTGAATTAGACAATCATCCAGGTATGGATAAATTTGAATATTTCTTTGCCTGCAAAATGCAATTACTGGGGCCAGGCACTTTGTGAAGTCCCTGGGCGCAGTAGATAAGCCAAAGGGCAGTGTACAGAACTGGTAATGCAAGTATCCTGCTTTGAAGCGGAGGTATCTTCTGCAAGATTCCCTGATTGGGATATACAGGTAAGCCTTTTTAAGTCTAGAGTTACCAACCAGGCATCTTTGACTAGTATAGGTAGTAACTGTTGAAGAGTCAGCATCTTGAATTTTGGAATGTCCAGAAATGTATTTAGAATGGATATGTCCAGAACTGGACGCCATGATTTGTCTTTTTTGGGTACCAGGAAAAGTCTTGAATAGAAACCTTGTCCCTTTTCCTCTTCTGGTACTGGTTCAATAGCCCCCATATTCATGAGGGACAGAACTTGTTTCTGGGCCTCTGCCCACCGATTTGGAGGCAAATCTGGACATCCGTTTGGGATGAGCAACGTGTAGAAAGGAAATCTGTATCCCTAGGATACTATATTTAAAACCCATTTGTCCTGAGTAATCAGTTGCCAGTTTCGTGCATGAAGTGCCAGTTTTCCCCCCAAAGGGGCGGCCAAAAGGCAAGTGTTTGGTGATTGTAGAGGAAAGTCATTGAGACTGTTTACCATAAGGAGGTGCCTTCTTGCTTCTAGGTTTGGAAGTGGAGGCACCCCATTGCTTTGTTCTAAAAGTTCCTTGTAACTGAAACCTGAAGCCTTTGGAATGTCTGGATTTGACTTGAGTGGCTCTCAAGGGAACCGGAAAGGACCAGTTCTTAGTAGGCCAGTGCCTACTAAATCTGGGTGGCTGCACTTGTAAGAAATCTTTCACAGTTTGCATAGATTTAGCTTTATCTTCCATATTTTTTAAAACTTCTTCAGCCTCATTACCAAAGAGACTGTCCTGTTGTAAGGGAGCATCCAACAATTTTGCTTTAACATGGTCAGGCAGATTTTGCTCTTTCAGCCAAGCATGCCTTCTTATCACAGAATCAGTTACAGCAGCCTTGCAAGAGGCCCCCAAAGAATCAAAACCACATTGCAAAGTATGTTTTCCAACTTGTTCAGCTGAATGCAATAAATCCTGCAACTCTATTTTCCACACAGTCAGAGATCAACATAATTTTCTGTTTAAGCAGACCCAGACATGCTGTTGATATTTAAGCATATGAAATTGACAGTTTAAAGGCCTGATTGCCAAGGTTGCAGACGTGTAAACTTTCTTACCCGATCTACCCAGCGCCCTGGAATCTCTGTCAGAAGGGGTAGGATTTTTAGCAGTAGAGGCCTTAATGCCCTTGGGACCCTGAGAAATGGTTTCAGGATCAGCAGTAGGGTTTTTGAAAAGGAATTTGTGGGAGTCAGGGACCCTGTAGTATCTGTCGGGCTTACTAGGAGCCGGAGGCAGAGAATCAGGAGTCATACTGGATTCTGAAAAAACATAATCATCAATGTCTAGAACAGGAGGTATAGCCAAAGGCCTATGCTAAGGAAGAAGGAGAAAATCCCCAAGTCTCTTTTTAGAGTCAGAGAAATCCTGACTTTCCCAGTGGAAGTGTTCCCTTAAGGTATGTAAAGTTTCTCCAAAAGAGAAATCCTCAAGGGGAGAAGCAGAAGGGATGGAATCTTCTGCATCAGAGTCCTCATAAGTAGGTATAGATAAATCCTGTTCAGAAGAAACAGAAACCTGATCTGAAGATTCATAGTCAGTGTCTTGCCTAGGCCTCTTAGCAGAAGGGGGATGGCTACCCCTGATCAAGGTAATTAAATCTTCAGCCATTATGATCATTTGTTTTTTAGGCATTAGGGCCTATGCACGTGGCCCAAGCATCTGTTTTTTAGACATAGAAGTAGATTTTGGCCTTAGTTTTGAAGATGGCATCGGTTTAATATACAAATCTTTAGGCCTGAAAACACCCTCAGAAGCCGGTGCCTGCACAGCGGCTCCGGACCCATCTAAGGTAGAGACATCCACGTGTTCAATACTAGCATCTCGCGGGATACCGGAATCCGAATGGGTCTCAGTAGTGGCCTGCGAATCAAAAGTAGCAGGTATCACGGGCTGCGAAAGCACCTCACTGAGTACGGAAGAACCGGCAATTGGCTTAGGAGAAGCGTAGTCAGTTTTGGACCTCGACGGTCTGTCTCTGTCTTTTTCTTTGCGTTTTTTAGGTATTTCAGTAGTCGGATTGATAACCGACAACATTTCTGGATAGTTAAATCTTAAGCCAAAATATTCAGAAGCAAAAATATACCGACGTTTAATTGTGCGTTGATTAAATTTAGCACAAAACCAACAGCAAGGCACGTTGTGGTCAGGGCCTAGGCAAGGAATACAGTACAAATGAAAATCCTTATGAGGTATTTGCTTCCCACAAGTAATGCAATTATTAACTTTTAATGACATCGGTAAGGAGCAAGAAAAAGTTTCCCCAATGGGGTACTTAACTTTTAGTTGAAGACTTCGGTTCTGAAACTCGAAAATGAAAATTTCAGGAGTCAGCCGATCGGCACTTGCGAACTGCTTCTGCTTCGGGCACCACGCGGCAAGAAAGACTGATGTAATGGCGTCGGCTGCATGTTTTATACCCCTGACGACCTGATGTCATTGAAGAAGGGAGAGCAACAGACGCAGGACCCAAGACTTTGTTAATCAGGCTGACTGAGGGCAACCTGCCAGTAGATTACCCAAATGTAATGACTGCAACAGTGAAACACGAAGAACATCTACCATATCACCTAGTTCTTTCTCAGCTAACCGCAATATAGACCTCTCTACAAGCCAGACAATTGACTAGCACTTAATACACTACTCCCACAATAGAATTTTACATTCTAGAGAAAATCTTTATAACCAAATCATCTAATACTGCAGGTGATTCTCTACCATCAAATTCTTTAGCTATAAGGAACAACATCCAATTAATAATGAAATCCATTCAGAATATAAACTCATTTAAAACACAAGTAAAACTTCACATATAAAATCAATGGATCTGCTCTTTTATATCTTAAAGACAAATGCCACTGTAATTTTCAGATTGCCATATCAAACTATTTCTCCTCATTCAGTATCCTATGCCCAACCAATCTTCATTGAAACCTGAATAGTTTTACAAGCATCTTCCAGCTACATACATAGTTTTGGAACACTGCTTGCCACTGCCAGCCCACTTCTACACTCATAATATAAAATTTATAACCATATACAATTGTCTCTGAACTGGTTTAACACATTACCTCTTAACTACAATATTAACATTTTCTGCTCTTTCATGTTCCTTCTCTCACTTCAATTTCTTTACATTTCTAAACAATAATCACAAGATCTATTACCTGTCTGACAAACTCACTGATACACGTCTTCAAATGCTCAATGTTCAGCCTCTACTAAATGCAAAAATACCTTTTATACTGTAATGGTTTTTTGTTTCGTATGGATGTCATCTAATAAAAACTGTATGTGTAATTGTTAACATTTATTAATGTATGTTCATGTACATTACTGAACATCTGTTTAAAGATGTCTGTAATATGTTGGAGCTTTTCTCCCCTGGCCACCACTTTAACGTTTTTTTTTTTTTTGTCACTAAAGCCAGTCAGACAAACCAGGCAAACAAAAGTAAAATGAATAAATAAAGATGAAATTCTGCAAGAGCAGACAATATTTTATTAAATAATTTTTAAGTAACACTGCCAGCCAGCAGGATAGTACATTATGCATATTTGGATATAGTGTGCGCATATATGTGCATACACATGGACACGTTTTACATACATGTATATATATATATATATATATATATATATATATATATATATATACATACACACAATTATGTATATATATATATATATATATATATATATATACATACACATAATTATGTATATATATATATATATATATATACATACACAATTATGTATGTATATATATATATATATATATATATATATATATATATACATACAATTTTATATATATATATATATATATATATATATATATACATACATACACACAATTATGTATATATATATATATATATATATATATATATACACATATACACACAATTATGTATATGTATATATATATATATACACACAATTATATATATATATATATATATATATATATATATATATATATATGTATATATATATATATATATATATATATATATATATATATATATATATATATATATATATATATATATATATATATATATATATATATATATATATGTATATATATATATATATATATATATATATATATATATATATATATATATATATATATATATATATATATATATATATATATATATATATATATATATATGTATATATATATATATATATATATATATATATATATATATATATATATATATATATATATATATATATATATATATATATATATATATATATATATATATATATATATATATATATATATATATATATATATATATATATATATATATATATATATATATATATATATATATATATAATCATATATGTATATATATATATATATATATATATATATATATATATACACACACACACAGACACACACACACACACAGTGGATATAAAAAGTGTACACACTCCTGTTAAAATGCTAGGCTTTTGTGATATAAAAAAATGAGACCACAATAAATCATTTCCAAACTTTTCCCACCTTTAATGTGACCTATAACCTGTACAATTCAACTGAAAAAGAAAATATGTTGGGGGAAAAATAAAAAAACGTACAATACGCTGGTTGCATAAGTGTGCACACCCTTAAACTAATACTTTGTGGTGTGCACACACACTTAAAATAATACTTTGTTGAAGCACCTTTTGATTTAATTACAGCATTCAGTCTTCTTGGGTACACATCTGCCATCAATTAAAGAGACTCTGATTAACCCCAAATAAAGTTCAGCTGCCCTAGTAGGACTTTACTGACATTTACTCAGTTGCCTTCTACAGCAAAAGCCATGGTTCGCAAACAGCTTACAAAGCATCAAAGGGATCTCACTGTTGAAAGGTATCAGTCAGGAGAAGGGTACAAAAACAAATTTCCACAGCACTGGATATACCATGGAGCACAGTGAAGACAGTCATCTAAAAGTGGAGAAAATATGGGACAACAGTGATGTTGCAAAGAACTGGACAGTTCTCCAAAATTGATGAAAAGACAAGACGAAAACTGGTCAGTGAGGCTGCCAAGAGACCTACAGCAACACTGAAGGAGCTGCAGGAATTTCTGGCAAATACTAGTTGTGTACTACATGTGAGAATCACTCGTATTCTCCATATGTCTGGACTATGGGGTAGGGTTGCAAGACAGAACCCCCCCTTTTTTTTTTACACAGAAAAACATCCAGGCCCGGCTAAAATTTGCAAAACAATACATCAAGTCTCCAAAAAGCACATGGGAAAATGTGATATGCTCTGATAAGACCAAGGTTGAACTTTTTGGCCACAATTCCAAAAGGTACATTTGGTGCAAAAACACTTATCACCAAAAGAACACCATCCCCATGGTGAAGCATGGTGGTGGCAGTATCATGCCTTGGGGTTGCTTTTCTTCAGCTGGAAATGGGGCTATAGTCAAGTTGGAGGAAATTATGAACAGTTCCAAATAGCAGTCACTTTTAGCCCAAAACCTTCAGGTGGGTCTGCTACAATGATGAAGATGGAGAGGAATTTCACCTTTCAACACCACAATGACCCCAAGCATGCATCCAAATCAACAAAAGAATGGCTTCACCAGAAGAAAATTAAAGTTTTGGAATAGCAAAGCCAGAGCCAGACCTAAATCCAATAGAAATTCTTTGGTGTGACATGAAGGGCTGTGCACAAGAGATGCCCTCGCAATATGACAGATTTGGAGAGCTTTTGCAAGGAACAGTGGGCAAATAATGCCACGTCAAGATGTGCCATGCTGATAGACTCCTGCCTACCCAAGAAGATTGAATGCTGTAATTAAATCAAAAGGTGCTTCAACAAAGTATTAGTTTAAGGGTGTGTACACTTATGCAACCAGCTTATAGTACATTTGTTATATATATTTTTTCCCTAACAGATTTGTTTGTTTTTAAATTGAATTGTGCAGGTTTTGGTTCACATTAAAAGTGGAAAAAGTTTTGAAAATGTTTATTGTGGTCTAATTTTTTATATCACAAAAACCTGGCATTTTAACAGAGGTGTGTGCACTTTTTATATCCACGATATGTGTATATATGTACACTATATGTGTATATATGTATATGCACACACATTATATATATATCCATTTATTTATTTATTTATTTATTTACATTTGTTGACCGGGCTAGTCTAACTGGATACATGTCCATTTTCAGTAGAGGCCCAGGGAGAAAAGCTCCAAGCAGACAGGTAAAGACATTATTATACAATAATAATATAGAAAAGCTATAAACATATACAGATAATACCATTATTTGGGATATTTGCAAAAGTGGATGATCAAGAACAAATTTACAATAAATGAAAAAGTGTAAAAAATTTTTTTTTTTTTTTTTTTGTTAGGACAACGTAGTACTGCAGAAAGGCCAATAATTAGTAATAACGTACCCTGGAGAAAAGAAATAAAAGGGATAGCAGGAATGCATAAAGGTGGAGAGATCAGTCAGGGTTAGTGCAGGGGCAGAGCCAGTGAGTTTTAAAATGTTCTTAGAAAGTTCACTTGGAAGCTGGTTCCAGGCTTTGCCAACTGTGTTAGCAAAAAAAGTCTCCAGCTTTGTTTTTAGATTTAATAGAGGAAACTAGGAGCTTATTGGCTGAGCGAAGAGTAGTAAGGTTTTTGTAAGGGGTAGTCAGATTATTGAGGATAGGGATATTATTAGGGTGGAAAAGTATCTTTTGGGTTATAGTAAGTTGATGATGGAGTAGTTGGTGCTGTAGTTCTAACCATCCCAATTGTTTGAGGTTGAGACAGTGGTGTGTTCTAAAAGGGTTGCTGGTAGCAAATCTGGCTATGTTATTATAGCTATTGGCAAGTTTGTTAAGGTTGCTTTTGGAAAGGTTAGTATAAATGGCAGAGGCATAAAGCAGGGTAGAGATCAGATGAGTTTGGGCTATAGTGGTTCTGGCTGTAGGTGTAAGGAAGGGTTTGATTCTATACAGGGAACCCAATTTTTTGTTGACAGATTTTATGGTAGTGTTGATAGATCGTCATAGCTAAGGTTATTGTCAATGGTTATGCCTAGGAGAAGGGTTGTGGTACCAGGGGATATTGTGGCTCCATTGTTAGAGGTTATAGTGAAGTGAAATTGTGGTGATTTAAGAGTGGGAGTGAAGAGTAATAATTTTGTTTTTTTTTTGCATTCAGGAGGAGGCAGTGTTGCATGAACCAATTTTAAGCAGTCTGAAATACAGACTGGGTGAGGGTCTGGAGTGTGGTTGGGGACCTAGCAGAGCAGATTAAAGTAGAATCGTCGGCATACTGAATGCAGGTTGCTTGAGGAATTGTAGTGTTTAGGTCATTAATAAACATTGAAAAGAGAAGAGGACCTAGGATGGAACCTTGAGGTACTCCAACGTTTATGGGGAGGGGAGTTGACTTGACAGCATGTTATCCCAAAGGACTGCTTGATGACGGTTGTCTAAGTAGGATTTAAACCAGAGTAACGCCTGTGCGTCCAGTGAATGTGCTTTTAATACCTCTAAAGGCAGATTATGGTTGACCATATCGAAGGCTTTTGAAAGATCGATAAATAAAGCGGAGGAAAGAGTGTTATTGTTATGATTTTTGTTTAGACAGTCAGAAAAGGACAGCAGGGCAGTTGAGGTACTATGGAATGGTCTGAAACCATGTTGGCAGTTGGCAAGCAAATTGTTGTGGAGAAGATGGTCAAGTAGTTGTTGGTGGATACATTTTTCCATTATTTTAGCTATGGGAGAGAGTAAGGCAATAGGTCTAAAGTTAGAAATGTCAGTTGATATCCCACCTTTGTGTAAAGGAATGATGTGAGATACCTTCCATATAAGGGGGATTTTACTTTCTGAAATAGTTCTATTAATAAGGATAGAGATAGGGTAGGCTATGACTTTAGCTGCAATTTGCAGGTATTCTGCTGGTAAACAGTCAGCAGAGGGGGTGCATGGCTTGAGTTTTAGAAGGAGGTTACTAATGAGAGATGTAGGAACTGGTTGTATGTGAAAAGAAGGAATAGAGTTTGATGTGGTATTAGATGGGAGGGAGCTGGTGGGTGGTAGAGAATTAGCTAGAGATTGTATGGTTTCAATAAAGTAGTTGTTAAAGGAATCAGCTATTAGTTTAGGGTTATTTTGGGTGATCCCTGATGGGGTGGGAGACTTGGTATGCCCTGGATGAAGTAGTTTGTTCATACCTGACCAGAACTTTTGTGGTTTTTGTTTGTGGTTTTGTTGGAGGTGAATGTAAAAGTTTATTTTATCTAGTAGGATGTCTTTTTTGTAGCATTTCTTAATTGTTTAAAGTAAAGGTGGTCAGAAGGGCTTTTACAGGCTCTCCACTTGGCCCAGATTTTATTTCTTAGGAGGATTTTTTTGCCTTGTTTTGAGAGCCAAGGGGCAGTTTTGGTCTTTATTCTGGATGAGCGATGGGGGGCATGGAAGTCTAGGATTTGAAGGAATTTGGTATTAAAGTAGGTAACTGCTTCATCAAGTGGAAGATGAAGCAGTGGTGACCAGTCACAAGACTTCAGTTCTGTTTGGAAGTTCTCAGGGTGAAAGTTTTTTTTTTTTGAGTGGGAGGTTTTAAAAATAGTAGGATTGGGCCTATGAAGTTTTTGTTTAATTATGTAAGTAAGAGCATGGTCACTGATGTCATCAGGAAGTGTTCCTGGCTTATAAGTAGTAGGATGATTGTTTATGAGAATCCAGTCAAGTAAGGTTTCCTTACCACTTTGTGGATTCTCGTAGGGGTGGATATCATTTGTGAGAAACCAAAAAGATTTATGTGGTTAATGGGATTTGGGGACCTACAAGTAGACCAGTCTATATTAAAGTCACCCAAGACAATGGTTTCCTGGGGTAGGTGTAAAGATGGGCTACTAAGTATATTTTCCGGAATACTGATATTGTTTCCTGGGGGAAGGTAGGAACAGATTATGTAGATGGATTTATGGTTATTGATTTGAAGTTTGGCTGAAAGGGTTTCTGCTGTGGGGTTTGTGGGAAGTGGCACATTGAAGGTTGATAATTGGAGTTCAGATTTATAAAAAATGGCTAATCCCCCACCTTTTTTGGTAGTCCTGTCTTTTCTCAGGATGTTAAATCCTGGGGGGGTAATTTCGTGATCTTTGGTTGAAGGTCTAAGCCAAGTTTCAGTAATGCAGAGGATATCAAAGTTGTAGACATCTAGAAGTGCATGAAGATGGGATATTTTATTGTTGATGCTACGGATGTTAAGGTGAGCTATCGGAAGGGAGTTAGATGACCCTGTTAGGGTGGAGGTGGTGTAGGGTTTTTGGTTATGAGGGTCACTGGGGAGTGTTGTATGCGGACCAGGGTTAGGATGGATATCACCATCTAAGAGATGATTTTGTAGGGGGGTTTGTATTAGTTTTATGAATGTGAAGTAGTTGAATGGGTGTTTCTTGTCAAGGAGATAAGTGATATGGGTAGATCTGTGGTACTTTGGAAGGGTATAGCTAGATGTAGACGTTATGTTAATGTGTTTTAGGGAATTTATATGTGAGAATGTTGTGGTTTGTTGGTAGTGGTGGTGGTGTTGTAGTAGAGAATAATGTTCAAAGAAGGTTAGTGAGAATGCTAGAGTAAGGGCATTTAGAATGCTGGGTAGGAGTAGGAGGTATGTGTAAGTAGAGTTGTATTTAGAGGCCATTGGGTTGAATGGGTAAGGGTGGTGTGAGGTGAAAGAAGGTGCCTAGTATTGTGTAGGAGTGTAAAGTGTAAAGTGACAGGTGATAACAGAGGTAGCAGAAGGAGGAAAAGAGAGTAGCAGGTGGTGGGGAGCTTAGAGGTGAAGTTTAGTATGAGTCGTTACAGAAATTAGGAATATAGGAGTAAGTTAAGTGTAGCTGGAATAACTATAGAAATTAGAGATGGAAGAAGGTGAAAGAGAGAGTTGTAGAAGGATTGAAGCAAAAGAGTGTTATAGAGGTTACAAATGTAAGAGGAAGGTAGGTTAAGTTGGTAAGTACAGCAGGTAATAGTAAGTTTAGGTATGGGGGGGTGTAAGGTTATAGAGTATTGGTTGGGAATTATTCTAGTAGGAAGTGGGGGTGTTAAATGGAAGAAGGTTGTGATAAGTAGTTAAGGAGCAGGGGGTGTGGTTAAGCAGGTAGAAAGCTAGCAATAATAGGATGGGTGGAAATAGGGGGTGTTAACTGGAAGTAGGTTGTGATAGGTAGTTGAGGAGCAGGGGGTGTGGTTATGCAGGTATAAAGTTAGCAGCAGTGTATATCCATACACACACACACCATATATACATATAAATATGACACACACACACAGAGGGAGAAAGGGATAGAGGGCTATAGGGGGTAACACCATACACACCTGATAGCACAATGAGCTGAAACATATTACGGTGACATTATGTATGTATTCATTAATCTGATCCCAATCAGATACCTGACCTGCAGAGTCAGTACAATTGCTGTAACTAGTTGGCCCATCTGTGTGAGGAGGAGGTGCCATAAGATGCACTATATCTATCTGACAGCAATGAAAAAAATATATTACTATGACCATTACTTAGCATAAATATATTAATTTGTTCACAATCAAATTCCAAGAGACTTGAGATTTTCTGCCTTCAAAACTGAGAGAGAGTGTGTGTGTGTGTGTGTGTGTGTGTGTGTGTGTGTGTGTGTGTGTGTGTGTGTGTGTGTGTGTGTGTGTGTTACAAATTCTACAATAAGCATATAGAAAAACTGGGGAGATAGTCATTCTCTGCAGTGATTAACACATACTCACCTTGTCACGTTCAGTTTGCTCATCAACAGAAGAAATTGATGAGAATCTCTCATACCTATGGCCTTCTGATGGGGCTTCTGAAGTACTATAAGAAAAGAGAAAGACTGAAATTAAACTTAACAGTGTTTCTGTTTGTACACAACTTTAAGTACAGCTGTAATGCAAACTTTCAAATATATTAACTTTTGCACTTAATTTTTCCCTTTTAGTGATGTGAATGATATGGACTTACTTGAGACAACCTGCAAATCCAGAAAATTGCTCAGTGCTGAGGAAATAATGTGAAGACATTCTCAGACAGTATGTTTGCAGATTTTCCTGCAGTGAAGCAGTTTTAAGTAAATTTAAACATAGAACTGAAAGAATTATGTTATACAGCGATCAGTACAGCCCCTCACCCAGTTATCTTCATCTCAAAAACAACAAAGTCATTCCTCGTTAGTCTAATAAAAAGGAATGATTAATCAGTACACAAATGCAACACTAATACAAGAGGCAGAATCATTCTGCCCAAATTATGGTTATGAGCATCTCTTCTTTAAAACATACAAAAAACTTATACTTGAAAAAAATGCATTCCAGTTAGTAGCATGTGTTTTTATTCACAGGTACTGATTCTGAATATGATGTGTGATAACCTAACAGCCTTACGTTAAATGTCTGGTATTGATAATGGTCCATGCTTTTGTTAGTTATCACCCAAGTCTCTTCCTATGGTAAACCAGAAAGTTTATTTATTTTATATGTGTTTACCAGGAAAGTCCGACTGGACACAGGTCCATTTTCAGCGGAGGCCTGGGGAGAAAAGCTCCACAATACAATACAGTACATGAGAGAAGAGAAATAAATAGGGCATACTTATAACAAACATACACAATATGTTAGAGATTAACAATTCTGATAAGAAGTTGTACCACAGAGGCATAAAGAGCTACAGGCATCAATTATAAACTTTCTGTATTTATAGAAATGTAAGCACAGACTGCAAAGGGTTCTCTCAAAGATCATTTGACATGGTAGGTACTTGCATCTGTTATATCTTCCTCCAAAGAACCCTGTGCAATGGGTTACAGCACATAATCTTAAGGTCTAAAAAGTGTGTGTGTGGGGGTGGTGGGTGGCCACATTAAGAGTAAAGTCTTCCAAAATAAAAATGCCAGGTCCTACGACTCAGTACTCTCAAGCAGCTGAAGTTCATGTTCCAAGAAGGAGAGGGGCTTTCAAATGAGACTTGAGAAACGCACTTCCTTCACATCAGACTAAGTTTGCTCTAAGCCACAGTTGTGTCACTTACAAGATTATGACATTTTCAGACTGCAGAAATCTGCACCCTAACCACTCAGGCCAAATCAGACAGGTATTTAACATAAGCCAAACAATACAAGTTTACAAGTTGAAGTGGAAGGGAATATTTTTACAAAAGGAGAACTTTTCTACTTGTCAGAATGTCTGCCTAGTGCATGTCAGTGTCTGTGACCTTGAAGACCACAGCTGAAGGTATAGAAGAATCAATTATCTACTAAAACAACCAAGCAATGACATGCAAATGTTTGCCTCCAGAAATGGTAGGTTTTCCCTGGCAGGGTTGAGGGATAGGTTTCTTACAGACTAAAACTTCCCGGAGCCACAACTTACCTGGCCGTAAAGAACCAATGACTGTGAACTTTCACCTTTTGTACATACCAATAACTGTGAAAAGGTCTAAATCATCCTCTCTCGCTAGCCAGGGACAGGCACATCCATTGTTTTCTGCCCTTTCACTAACTGTCAGAAAAAAAATAGTGGAAGATCACCTACAGTATTTCGAGAAGCAAAAAGAATGGCTTCTGGGGTGTGAATCACCCAAAAAAATCTTTCTGAATGTCTAAGTCCCTTATCTTCATGTCCAAAAGAGGGTTGTAGCACCTACTCCTCATGGTGTCCAGTTTTTTATTCACTTCCCCGGAATATGAATTCCGCAATGTCAATACTTTGTTCAATGGCCAAAGGCTTTATACCATACTCAAAATTATTCCCCTTCAGAAGAGGCATAAATGTCCTCCCTACCCATTAAATAGCACATGGCATCTCATTCCAGTCATCTGACCTCTTCAACAGTGATTAAGGTTTTAGCTATCCCCACTTGAATTTAGAAAGCAAGCAACACTGTGATTAGTATAAGCAGGTTAATGTGCTACTCCCATTATCATAAATTTTATTCTCCCTTCACTAGTGAGAACACCAACTGGTACTCTCATATCCACCAGTGAAATATTTATCACTAGAATTTGTAAAGCAGACTGTCCCTAAAAGGGAAAGCAGCCCCTCCAAATAAGACTAAGGACCAGTCTGCTATGATGAAAGGTCTCATAAAAGAAAGTTACCATCTCCCTCATTCTTTCCATCTCCATGCCTGGTAACCAAGTGTCTTCTAATGTCTTGAGTTAATTTGTTTCCCCTTACTCAGTTTCTCCAGTACAGGGAGACAGTTAGCTAGACAGGCCATCATCCAGAGAGCCATGGAGGTAGTTTCTGCCTATGCTGTAATACTGGCAAAGAGGCTATTTCTAATAGGATCTAACCTCACTGCTGGTGGCTACTGTGTATGTTCCCACATCACCTAGGGATGTCTTATGCCCTCTTCTTGCATGCATGTGGCTCAACCTACAAACTATTAAGACTACTATCACTGGTCTGGAAGTGCCAAGACCATATCCTGGGTCCTACCATTTTAGTGTTGTGCAAGCTTCGGCTTAGATGCTGGCAATCAAAATGGAATCATCACTTGCTCCTCCCCAGATAATGTGAGCCTGTGCATCATCCACTCATTCTCCTTCCCACCTAGCACTCCCAGTGTCGAGATACTAGTCAAACCAGTTATGTGGGTCACAGTCAGAAATGTTTCCCACTACACCACAAACCTAGGTATACAGCAACTGAAATAGGAGTATGACATTTCTGTACCCAATGGCACCTCTTCATATGAGACAAGGCACCGAATGCATAAAGATGATGGCTTCCATCAGTCTGAAGAGACAAGAAATGTTTGAGCCTCCATTCATTTGTGCTGTCTCACAATAGCTATCAAAACAATGTCTTCTCTGGTCTTTGCCTTGGTCAGGAAATATCAGTGGAGGAGTGTATCCAGCTCTGCTCTGATGACTGTAATCCTCAAGCCTCAAAATTATAATTACAGTGGATTTCTTCTAGCTTATAGTGATGTATGAAGACAGCAGCTATGAGAATGAGCTTACACTATGGAATTTAAAGTGACTATCAGAAAAATACCTTTCTCCTGCAAGGTCTCATCCACTACTAGTATCACTAGCAAACAGTTCAACAACTGCAGGAAACAGATCAGAGGCCAGCAACTTTTATTAAAAATGGTGCTGATTTAAGGAGAAGCAGAGGAACCTCTTGTGAAGTTCCAAATGCTAATGCATCAAGAAGCAGCCATAAGGTCTAGCAAAACTGTCCGGACTACCTATAGCAAAACACAGCCATCATCTGGAAAGTACATTTGTGTAAGTAAATTTACCATAACAGTAGATGTTTGAGTAGATCACCGTTGCAGTAGCCTAAGCTGTGTGAGCTGTACCCTGTCAAGGATATTACAAATGGCCACCATCCAAAGATTTAGGGCACCTTCTGCGTGTCCTAAATGCTGGAGAGCTGTATAAAGTAAGAAGTTAGGGACCCAAACCTTCAAAAATGTTTTGCCTGAGAGAAAAGGAGGCTACAACCCTATTAGGTATTTGCTAGGAAAATAAAATATAGGAATATCCTTACCAAAAACAATCACATGGAAAAGGGGGGTAAAGGGAAGGTGCCCCTACTGCACTAGTGAGCAACTTAAACATCTTCTGTTTTAAGTTACTTTTACTTGCACATCTGTGCAATGTTCATCATTAGATCACTGTTGCTGTAGCCTAAGCTACATGGGTAGACTACCAAAGCTTAGAATGAAATGGAGGAGGGAGGAGGATTAGAGTCCATGAGTCCCTGGAGAATAGGCTTAGTGAAACCTGTTCTGGCCTTGGAAAAGGAACCTAGATTGTAATGTTTTCTTAAAGTATGCAGAGGGGACCAAGTTGCTACCCATAGAATACTTCTTTCCAAAAAGCCATGTAAGAAACCAAAACCCTGGTATACTGGGCCCTGACCTTACCAGCAAGTGACATGTGGAGAGAATAACGAAACGCAACAGCATGAGACAGCAATTAAGAAATTGTTTAACACTGATTACTCCTGTGAAGGTAAGAAAAAGGGACAAACAGTTGATCGCAACACCTAAAAACCTTAACCCTGTTAAGGTAGTACGAGTTGCCAGTGGACATCCAGAGTATGCAAAATCTTTTCTCCATTGTTTTTTTAGATTTGGAAAAAAAAAAATCAGTAGGTCCTCGTCCTCCCATGCACAAGGTAGAAGGTTCAATCCTGACTTCTGGCCAGTGCCTGTTTGGAGTTTGCATATTCTCCCTGTGTCTCTGTGGGGTTGCTCCCACCTCCAAAAAAAAAAAAATAATAAAAACAGGCTGTGTTTCCATCTCAAACTCACCAAACAATGGAGCGGCAGGCAGCAGCATAGACTCTACAAAGTGCTCTATATAGGGAAGTGTTGCATAAACGAACTGCTTGTTTTACTGTGGTGCACAGTACCCTTATGATAGGAGAACAAGGATCACAGATTGCAGGTTGTAGCAGGGCTAGCCATTTGACTGTGTAAAATATGGCTCTAGAGTATTTGGTCGTGTCGACTTAATGTCACCAAATAGGCCTAGGTATTTGCTGGTGATAAGTAGACTGAGGACCCGGCCTACTTCAACCCATGACAGGGGGATCCATGCTAAAAGTGGGATAGGTTATGTGCACTTACTGATGTGTGTGTGCTCGCCATAAAGCTCAGCAACCCTGGGTCAATAAGCTACTGGCTGGCCAGTATCCAGTTTTCTATCTTGGGTTACCTGGGACAGCTCTATGAATGAAAGCTGGACATAATCAACCTGCTAAACATGAATTAAGAGTTCATACAATCAGTGCAGGTTCACTGACTGGATGCAGCCTATAAGTGGATGACGTAATGGCCATCCTAAGTATCCAGGAGACAAGACTGAAGTGTAGTGCAGCAAAGCCACTTGGCTTGGGATACAGAGTCTACTACTCAGGAGGAGGACAGGCTAGAAATGGTGTGTGAATTGTGGTGAGGTAGAGGGGCTTCAACAGACAGTGAGGCATGTCATCAGAATTAGTGACACACTCATGGCACTCAGACTCCAGCCTAATGATAGGGTACTATTCATAATCTCAGCCTATGCCTTCCTGCAGAGTTATGACAAGTGAGGAAAAGACTGCATTTAGACATCAGTTATAGTACCTACTAGACAAAACAGGACAACATGAATTAGTGTTAATAATGAGTAACCTGAATGCCACATCACGACAGAACAGGATATGAGGACTGCCTGGGTCCACATGGGTGGGGGCAACAGGAATAAAAGAGGAGAGACTACTCTAGACTTCTGTCTGGCAAATATCTTGAAAGTAGCCAACACATGGTTCAGATAGAGATAGTCACAAGGACACATACAATAGTGGGCAACATGCAACTTGGGTAGACTTCCTTCTAGTAAGGAAAAGGCCAAAGGGGTAGAATCAGCGATTACAAAATCATCCCCAGTGAAACAATCAGCCCATAGCATAAACCACTGGTTGCCACAATCAGCTAAAAGCAGCGGTCAGAGAAGTCTCTAAGGTTAACAGAGACCAGGCTAAAGACCTGGAAGTTGATTGAAGAGAAAGCACACCAGTTCAAGGAATTACTCAGGGCTCTAGACATCTCAAGAAGAAAAGGAAATAGGTGAATTTGAAGAAGAATGGCAGCTCCTCAAAACAGCATGTGTGAGGACTGCAAAATGGCCGAGTCAGGTATGGAAATAAGGTACACAAGGAAAGCTGGTGGTGGAATGCAGAAGTCCAGGAAGTCATCAAAAGAAAGGAGGAGTAAGTGAGAGACAGCAAAGATGGACCAGACTTGGAAGGAATACTGCTTGGCTAACAAAGAAGCGAAGAAAGGTGCTGCAAAGAAAAAAGCATCACAGGCACTCTACCAGCTTTTGAAAAGTATGTCAGTAGATGGCACAAAAACTATATCAGGTTGCAAGGCAAAGACAGAAAGATAAAGAAGGCAGTCAGACACCTTTCATAGGGGATATCAGCAACAACCAGCTCACCAGTCCACAGGACATCAAAGACAGAGGGAAAGAGTACTTGTAAGAAGCTTCTGATTGAAGAAAAACCCACAAAGCTGTACTTCTCCAGACCTATCCTCCAATGAGAAGACAGGAGGAGCCCCCCACCGAAGAAAGAACAGCACTAAGGAAAATTAAGTCAGGGAAAGCAGCAGGCTCAGATGAGGCCACAGCCAATATGATAAAGATGCTGGGTGACGAGGGGAGAAATTGCTCCTAAGGGTACTCAAAGCAATATGGAAACAGAGGCATATCCCAGATGACTGCAGAATAAGCATACTAGTGTCACTATTCAAGAACAAATGGGACATTCACAACTGTGGGTAGTACAGAGGTATCAAACTCCTGTCACACTGCATGAAAGTTCTGGAGAGCGTGATTGTAAATCCATATGTCACAAGATGGGTTGCAAACTGGCTAAAGAACAGAACCCATAAAGTCAAGATTGCGGGAGTCATGTCAGACTCAAAGCCAGTCATAAGTGGTGTCCCACAGGGCTCTGTCCTGGGACCCCTCTTGTTCGGCATTTACTTCTCAGATGTGAAAGCAAACATGGGAGGGTTGTGGCTGACAAAGTTCGCAGATGACTGCAAACTAGGCGCCATAGTAGATACACCAGCTGACACATACATCCTACAGAAAGGCCTCACCAAAACGGACAACTGGTGCTGGAATCATGGCCTTAAACTGAATGCCAAGAAATGTATAGTCATCCCCTTTGGGAAAAACAAAGTACCCACAAATTATCACATAGACAGTAAACCACTGAGTACCGAAAAATTAATCAGAGACCTGGGGACCCAAGTTGATAGTGACCTCTCATTTGACGTTGCCAAAGTGGTTAGAAAGACTTTCTACCTTGCCCACCTTATCATGAAGGGGTTCACATCCAGATCAAAGGAGGTCATCGTGCCCCTGTACTCCTCCCTTATCAGGCCCATGATTGAGTACAATGCCCCATTTGGTATGTACCTCATCCGGCACTTACAACAGCTGGAGAGACCCCAGAAGTACCTCACCAAGAGGATCAAAGATCTCCAAAATATGTCATATGCTGCCAGGCTAAAGAAACTCCAGCTCTATTCAGTAGCATACCACCTGCTCAGAGGTGATCTGTGCCTCACGTACAAGGCCATGTCCAACCAGGAATTGATGGACATGCTCCACCTCAAAAAATTAGAAGTTATGTACCTACCATAACGTTCCATGTTAGTTGTCTTCTCTCGCCTTCTTTCTTGCTAGATGGGTTCGGAGCCGATCCTAGGCTCCGACTCAGCACTTGCTAAGCTCGAGAGCTAATTTTACCAGCTTGAGGCAACCCTATATCCCATGATGCAAGGCGGAGATTACCCAGATCTCGTTTGGTAGCTACAGAAATAGCAGTATTTTCTTCCAACTTAAGAGGAGGAAGAAAATAAGGATACTAAATAACATCATAACCCTCTAGAAAGGATCAACGTAATCTAGTGACACTAGGAGTTGAACAGTTAGAAAAAGATAATAACCTCTTAATAGAAGATGTATAATCTTCCCGGTCTGACCAGGCTAGGGGGATGGAGGGTGGGACGCAAGAAAGAAGGTGAGAGAAGACAACTAACATGGAACGTTATGGTAGGTACATAACTTCTAAATGTTAAGTTGTCAATCTCGCCTTCATTCTTGCTGGATGGGACCGCGTCCCTAGCACCTCTATCCCGGGTGGCTCAATGGAACAGACTCTTGAGAACGGTGGAACCAAAATTCGCTCTGTCTCTGGAGACCAAATCTAATTTGTAATGTGAAACAAAGGTATGAGGAGAGGCCCATGTGGCTGCTGCACAAATAGTGTCTATTGGAAGTCTAGCTTGAAAAGCTGTAGATGTAGCTAGAGCTCTGGTAGAATGGGCTTTTGGGTTAGAACCCAACTCTTTGCCTCTGAGCTGATAAATGTAAGTGATCACAGAAGACAGCCACCTAGATAAAGTTACCTTAGAAACTGGAAGGCCTTTCCTGTTCTCTGCATAGGATGGAAATAGTTGATCAGATTTCCTAAAAATTTTTGTCTTGTCCAGATAATATCTGAGCTGGCGGTGAACATCGAGATAATGTAACTTTTGTTCAGCTCTATCAGAATAATTCGGGAAAAATACTGGAAGATCAATGGATTGATTTAGGTTAGTCTGCGATGCCACCTTTGGTAAAAAAGACGGATTAGTTCTTAGAGATACCCTGTCTTTGTGGAATATTAGATAGGAAGGGCGAATACAGAGAGCATGAAGCACAGATACTCTCCTGGCAGAAGTAATGGCAGCTAGAAAAAGTGTCTTCCAAGAAAGCAATTTCAAAGAACAGGCAGCTGCAGGTTCGAACGGAGGAAGAATCAAGGATGTTAAAATTAAATTTAGATCCCACTGTGGTGGGGGGTCTCTAATCGGCGGTTTCAATAAAAAGATACCTCGAAGGAATGCCTTGCAAAGTTTATGTGACATAATGTTGTGGTCCAAAAAGCCTATATGAAAATTTGAAATGGCTGCCAGTTGAACTTTCACTGTGGAAGAAGAGGATCCTGAATGAAAAATGTCAGCTAGGAAGTCCAATACCGAATGAATTGGAGCAGTATAGGGGTCTATGTTCCTAGCTTTTGCCCAGAAAGAGAAACGTCACCATTTACTAGTGTAGATCTTTCTGGTAGAAGATTTTAGGGAAGCTACTATTATATCCCGTACAGGATTAGAAATCATAGGAAGCCTGGCTAAGGATGGAAGTGGAGCAACCAAGCAGTGAGGTTGAGAGAGGGTATGGATTGGTGCAGTTGACCCGATTGGTGGGTCAGAAGATCTGGAACTGGGTCCAGATGCCATGGCTGTACCAAGAGGTAATCATGTAGGAACGGAAACCATATCTGTCGAGGCCAATAAGGGGCAATGAGAATCAACTTGGCTCTCAAGGCGGTTGCTTTCTGAATTAGCTGAGGTATCAGCGGAAAAGGAGGAAAGGCATAAAGAAGTCCCCGGGGCCAATCTTGGGTTAGAGCGTCTCTGGGGGGATGGCCTGGAAGGGGGAAGAGAGAGAAGAAGTCTGGGCATTTGCTGTTTTGAGGTGTAGCGAAAAGGTCGCAGCAAGGAAGGCCCCACTTCTGAAAAATCTCTTCCATCACTGACTGTTTGAGAGACCACTCGTGAGGCATGAGAATAGCTCTGCTCAATCTGTCCGTTATGATGTTGGATTTCCCGGGGATGTGCATTGCTATCAGAAACTGGTGAGAGGAGATTGCCCATTGCCAAAGTCTGAGAGCCTCTCGACACAGTGGATAGGACTTGGTTC
Source organism: Protopterus annectens (assembly GCF_019279795.1). Taxonomy (NCBI): domain Eukaryota; kingdom Metazoa; phylum Chordata; order Ceratodontiformes; family Protopteridae; genus Protopterus; species Protopterus annectens. Next base: position 926,353,815 of record NC_056727.1, on the reverse strand, counting down.
CGCCCTGTTTGTTTATATACCACACTACGGACATATTGTCCGTTTGGACTGCAATAGTTCCCAGGGGAAGAGAGTCGTTGAGGGCTTGCAACGTTAAAAGCACTGCTCTTATCTCCAGAACATTTATGTGCAGATGGTACTCGAAAGGTTGCCAAGTGCCATGGACCATTCTGCCCTGATAATGCCCCCCCCACCCGATCAGGGAGGTGTCCGATGTAACCGTGGCAACCGGGGCAAGAGGAACAAATGGTCTGCCTTGATGGATTTGAGGGGACGATATCCACCAAGTCAGATGACTTTTGCAAGTTTGAGTTACTATGATCTCGTGACACATGGGAAGTTGTTGAAAAGACCATTGGGTGAACAGCATCCATTGTAGAAGACGCATGTAAAAGCTGGCGAGGGGAAGAAGTGTTATGGCTGCCGCCATAAGACCCAGTACTTTTAGAGCAAATCTGGCCTGAATTTTGTTGCTGAAAAGAATCACCTGGACATGTCTTTGAATGTCCAAGATCCTTTGGTCTGTTAACCTTGCTGAAAGTTGTACGGTGTCCAATCTTGTGCCTATAAAAGTAATAGATTGACAAGGTGACAAGGCAGATTATTCGAAATTTGTAGAAATTCCTAGCTCTCTGCAAGTGTGAATGGTGTAATTTCTGGCTTGGAGAAGCTGATGCCTGGTGGTGGCAGTGAGTAGCCAGTCATCTAGATATGGAAACACCTGGAATCCTTGACGTCTCAGGTGAGCCGTAACCACTGCCATGCATTTGGTGAACACTCTGGGGGGGTAGTGAGTCCAAAGGGCAGGGCTCTGAATTGGAAGTGACTGGTCCCCAGCCGAAAGCGGAGAAATCTTCTGGAGCGTCTGTGAATTTTTATGTGATAGTACGCATCCTGAAGATCTATCGAGCACATCCAATTGTCCTTGCCCAGAAAGGGCAGAATGGACTGAAGCGTGACCATCCGGAATCTTGATTTCTTTACAAACTTGTTGAGTTTGCTCAGATCTAATATTGGTCTCCAGTCCCCTGTCTTTTTTGGAACTAAAAAGAACCTAAAGTAGATTCCGGATCCTATCTGGTCCGCTGGGACTGGCTGGATGGCTCTTTTTACTAGCAGTTTTGATATTTCTAATACTGCTAGTTCCCTTAGACTGGGTGGAATGTCTGGAAGGGTTCCCTTTTGTTGAATTGGGGTTTGAATAAAGGGAATTTTGTAACCCTTGGATATAATTGACTGTACCCATTTGTCTTGAGAAAGGGAAAGCCAGGTTATTGGGTACAGCGATAATTTTCCCCCGACTGCCTCCGAAGGCGGACAATCGGGCAACATCTCAGGGATGCTGGAAGGGTTTGTCAGAAAGAGGATCTCTGCTACCCTGATTCTGCGGACCACCTCTGCCCCTAGGGCGGCGTCTATTATTGTCACCCCCTCTGCCTCTGGGGGTAAACTGACTTTGTGCGTCAGGCGTGACTCCTTGAGATTTGCGGAACCACATTTTCCCTCCCTTCTGTCCTTTGGGGTAAGGCCTAGAAGGGGTGGAGAAACGGACTCCTACGGCAAAAAGAGTCTTGCCATCTTGTTCGCATCTAGTCAAAGTGCCTTTCACTTGAGGACCGAACAAGGTCGAGCCATCAAAGGGGGAGTTTGTGAAAGACGCCTTGAAGGGGTCTGCAAAATTACAAAGCCGCATCCAGGACTGACGCCTTAAAGCCACTCCTGTGCCTGCGGGCCTACTCGCTCCATCGGCTGCATAAGAAATGAGCCGCATGGAGGAGTTAGCAATGGAGTTAAGGATTCCTAGCTGTGAGTTAATCTTATCCTGAGACCCAGCAGCTGACGGATCCTGTAAAACTTCTCCCAACTCTTTAAGAACATCTCTTTGAAGGCGGGTGAAGTGGCATAAGTAGTTCAGCGATCTCATGGCAAAAGTCGCTGAAGAAAAAATCCGCTTACCATACCTGTCCATGGTCCTAGAATCCTTGTTAGGAGGATGGACAGGTACTGAAGGATCAGCTAATTCCTTCTTGGTGGCAGCAGCCACCACCATGGCATCAACTGGGACACCCTTTGTTAAATATTGTCTATCTTGTGGGGCCGTAATAAATTTTGAAGGTCTCCTAGGGATAGGTTCCACCGAATCCGGAGCCATCCACGCCTTCCGAGCCACTACCTCCATGAGAGGGTCGAAAGGCGGAGACACCCAGGAGGTGGAGGGTCAAGATCCAAACGCCTCCAGGTATACTGACTCGTCCTCGGCAGGATTAAGGGAGGGCCAGTTCCCCCTCTGCTTAAGGATTTCAAGGATGTCTGAAAATGAGACATCCTCAGAGGAGGACCTTGGGGATCCCTCCGACTCATCCAAGTCAGTATCCGATGTAGTAGACTCAGGGGAGTCTAGATGTTTCCTCTTACATGTCCTCTTACGCGGGGGTTCCCCTGACAGATCAGGAGAAGCCTCGGAAGAGGAAGATATTCCCAATGGGGAAACCTGAGGCATTGGATCTCTGGGTCCGGGAGCAAGAGAGTGGGAAGAGACGTCAGCAGGCACTGTAGTGGGAGGAGCTGATGGAACTGTCCGTTGACTAAGCCCAGGGGCTAGTACACGCCTCATCACCTCGAAGGCTCCCTCGTTAGAGAGACCAGAAAGTTCCCGCTCCGAAGAGATAGGAACCCCAGGCCTCACCGAGAGGGAAGGCTCAGAGGCAGATGTCGGGGCCGAGCTCACCAACGCCGAAGCTCCGAGAGGGAGAACGGGGTCGGACAAGGGTCTGATGCCACTTGCCCCCTTGGAGTCGATGAGAGAGACCAGGTGCCCGGATCCCTCCAATGAAGGTCTCAAGGAGGAAATCGGAGCCGAGGACGATGGAGCCGAAAGGGGTGGTATCGGCTCCGAAGTCACAACGGTACCAGTTCCGAGGAGCTCCGGCTCCGAGCTCTGTAAGAGAGTCGAAGGAGGAATGTTCGGTGGATGTGAGATAGCTACCGTCTGTTGAGATGGGCTATGGAGTATTTGGGCCAATGCCTGAGACTTTAATAGTCTACTCACCACTCTCTCGAGGTCGTGATCAGATAGCCTGGATGACCGAGAAGAACGGCTCCGATGGCTCCGCTCCGAGAGCAAGGGTGATCTCGGAGCCGAATGTATAGATTCCACTGAAGGAGATCGAGATCTCTTTTTTGAGATCAATGGAGCCATCGGAGCCGAAGATACGTCGGCTCCAGCCGGAGCCGATACAGAGTCTGGATTTGACTGTATCGGCGCCGGATGGAGCCAATACTGAGACTGGTATGGAAAGATCGGCTCCATCCATAGCCGATCTCGAACCTGGTGAGGATGAACCTGAAGCCGACGACTTGGAAGTCTGAGCCGAAGGCTTAACAGGTTTCGAGGGCTTCGCCGGCGCCGACTTAGTCGGGGAGCTCTCGGGCTTTAATAAGCCCCTTAAAATGAGCTTATTTTTTCGTTCCTGCAGGACCCTTGGGCTGAAAGCATGACAAATAGCACAAGAGTCCTGCAGGTGCGAAGGTCCCAGGCAATAAACACAAGAAGTGTGACTGTCTGTCAGAGACATCTTCTGACAGCACGAGTCACACTTCTTGAAGTCTGAGACCTTAGTGTCCTTCGACATAACTGTGTCGATGAAACACCACAATAACACACACACACAAAAACACTCAGTCCAACAATTTAAATTAAACAGGAATAACACACAGTCATACACAAACAATCCCTGACAGGAAAAATTTAGGGAGGGGAAGGCCTAAGGCCTAACTAGGGATAAGGGAATAATTTACTCAAAAAAAAGGGAACACTGACGGGAATAGGGCTAAGTAAGTCGTTAATTAACAAAAAACAAATATATATATATAAATTTAAAAGAGGGGTAGACGAAAGTCTGAAAAACTGTTCACTTACCTAGAGCTGGTAAAAGAAGGCACCTCGTTAGCGAAGCGGCAAACGAGATCTGGGTAATCTTCGCCTTGCATCATGGGATATAGGGTTGCCTCGAGCTGGTAAAATTAGCTCTCGAGCTTAGCAAGTGCCGAGTCGGAGCCGAGGATCGGCTCCGAACCCATCCAGCAAGAATGAAGGCGAGATTGACAACTTAACATTCCAAATCCATAAGAACCACGAGAGCCAAAGATTTAAACCTCAGTACAAACATGAATAGAACATGCTGGAGGGACAGATTCATAACTCAGAGGCTTCCCATACTCTGGAACAAAATCCCAGTCCATGTTAGGCAGAGCCCCTCACTGACTCTCTTCAAGAGAACTCTTGACGAGTGGATGGGAGATCGTAGGTTTACCCCAGGGGTCACCCATGTGTCGCTACTTGACAGAGGCACAGTAAACTAATTTTAATAAGTAGGGGGGTCTTCAATGTGTCACTACTAGACAAAGGCACAGTATTCTAAATTTATTCTATACACCTTAGTACCACTACATGGGGTGGCAAAAGCCACATCTCTAGGGCTAGGCTTGCAAATGCCCCAGGGCAGATAGCCTAGTACCAAACTATGAAACTATAAGCAAATACACAGAGTAGTAGAAAGTAAAATGGGAGTTGAGCAGTTCAGATTCAGATCAAGATGCAGCACAAATGACCTGACGTTTGCAGTGACACAAGACAGTTGAGAGGCTAGAGGTAAGGAAAAAGTCCTAGACATGGAGAAAGCATATGACAAGGTCTCAAGAAAGCTGATTTGGACAGTCCTGTGGTGGTTCAAAGTCCCAGAAACATTAACAGAATCAGTGCAAGCTATGTACAAAAACCCAATGACTCAAATATGAACAGTGTTCAGTCTCACAGAGGGCTTCCCAATGGAAGTGGGTGTACACCAGGTTTCAGCTCTGAGCCCACTGTTGTTCATACTGGTGATGGACTACATTAGCAAACAGGTTGGAGGGGACAGGTCAACAAATTTGTATGCAGATGATGTGGAATTACAGGCAGACTCTGAGCAAGAACTTCAAAGGTTAGGGGAAGAGAATGCAAAACTGATGGCACATGGGATGAAACTGAGTACAGTTAAGACAGTTGTAAATGGTGGAGTTCAGAAGATGAGAAATGAGACAGAACAGGAAGAAAATAGAGGAACATGTTAACGGCCTCAAGTATCTGGAAGGGATATCTGAATGAGGAAGTCAAAGATACAGTAGAATCAAGGGGACTGTAGTCAACTGGCACAGAGTGCCAGGAGTAGTAAATGACAGAATAATGTGAAAGAAGCTGAAAAGTAAGGTGCACAAAACAGTGCAACCATGTGAGGTACTGCCAGCTATGCCAGGAGAAATAGGGCAGTGGATGTGTAACATATGCCAGCACAGCTGGCTGGAATTTTGTAAATTATATGTCATTTGTAAATCAACATGATTTGTACAGATGTTTGTGTTGAAAAAAATGCATTTGCAAAGCTCCATGTGTTAATGTACCAACAATGTGCCCTGCTGGACAGAAAAAGAAATACACATGCATTATTTTAAATGTTTAACTGTATATATTTCAACATAGGAAACTGGAAGAGAAGGGGTTAATCTCAATCCACATGACTTTGAAAATATTCTGAAATTAAATTACTGGGCTTAGGCCATAAATATTGTATCTTACAGTTCTCAATGCAGCCAGAGACAAAGTCTGTAATAGGAAGCTTTCTGCATTGTCTTTGGGGTGAACTAATTGCTACTCTGGAAGTGTGGAGATTTAAAATTGTTTTATGACTTCCAGGAGCTGCAGCAGATCTTCGCAAGGCTCTGTGTGTGTATTATTGACACGTGGTAAATCCTGACAGCTTCTAGCTAAGGAGGGTAGCACTGGAACCAGAAATCAGATGTCCAGATTATGTGATGTCATTCTGTAATCCATCACTAAAAAATATATTTTAATATTAGGTGAGACTAAAGTCTCATTCCAGTCTGTTTTTGGAACCTGACAGAGAAGGGACCCCTCACTTACTTCATCTTGCCTTGCTCTTGTAAGTGACCAGGGAATAGTAATTTTTTAGATCAGTCAGGAAAATATGGTGAGATTATTTAAGTACTGTTTTTCTGTATGTGTGTAAAGCTATTCATCTGTGTTATTTTAATATTTCCTGTGACTGAAACTCTGCTGTTTATTGTAAATAGATTTAGTTTTTCATGTTCTTTTATTATTTATTATTAAATATATTTAAACTTTTCATTATGGCTGGTCTTTTAGAGAATAGTTTAACCTCAGAGTACTTGTATATATTTAATAACCACTCTGGCTGCTCCTGGAAGCCTTGCTGTTGGTCAAACCACCATCTGTATTAATATTAATTTCACTCAGCATAACTGGGCACCCTTGCAAGAGCCTTAGAGTAGCTGGCTTTGGAGTGTCTGTTGGTAGTGTAACTACCTTATAGTCTGGGCAGAAGGGGGTGTAGTCAGTAATTCTGTGCCAGCCTTTACCAGGTGTGTGTGAAAATCTAATCTCAGAGTATTTGAATCAGCTATTTGGATAAGGAACATGAATCACTGGTTTCACAGACAGGGTGCTGGAGAACTTGGCTTGGACACTCTGCTGACGTCTCAACTCTATAGTTGTGCCAATGTGGAGTCTTATTTGGGACCCGGAAGTGGACAGATTGAGAAATCCAGACCCTGGACTGTGTTCCACACGTGCTCTTAAGGGAAACTGTGCTTGATGCAGAGAACTGCATCTGGAAATACTGGGTGTATCCATTTTTGTTCCAAGTGAACATCCCTCTCCAGTGCCAGTGGTGAGTATTCAGGCTCCTTGACTAATGGCCCAGAGTGGGGACATCGCACAGTTTAACTGCTTCAAATATCTGGGAGGGATGGTTTGGGAGATGGGAAGTCTGAATGAGGAAGTCAAAGCTAGAATCACAAGGGCTGTAGACAACTGGCATGGAGTGCCAGGTGTAGTATACAACAGAAGAATGCCAAAGACACAAAAAAGGAAGGTGTACAAAACAGTGGTGAGATCAGTGCTACTGCATGGTACAGAAACATGGACAGTAAAGGTTAGAGCAGTTGAGAAAGCTAAAGACGGTAGAGATGAAGTGCTCCAGATGGTGACAGAATGCTCACCATGGGACAGATAAAGAAATGATGACATAGAAGCAGAAGCCAAAGTAGCTCCAATTGCAGAAAAGGTAAAAGAGAATAGATTACAGCTGTTCAGGCATGTACAGAAAAGCTGAAGACAATCTGGTGAATATGATTTTGGACAGACAGGAAGAATGCAAGAGCAAACAAGGGAATCCAGGGAAAAGATGGATGGATTGTGAGAGAGAAGACCTGTGGCAGTCATGTATGAGTGTTAAAAAAGGCAAGAGAGTGGTACTGAATAGAGATGGCAAACAGTAAACACAACACCCCAACCCCATATAGAAAAATGGGGAAAAGTGTTGATGATGAAGTCTGACTCAAAGTAAAGGATTTGTTCTTATGAAAAATGTGATAAGACTGAGACACCATATAAGCTTGTAACTCAAGATACTATTCTTGCAGGAGGCAGAGCAATAAATAACACTGTTTTCTAAGTTAAGAACTTCAATTCAGAGTGGTGAGCTGGTTCAAATGGAAACAGTATTAGTTTCTCTAGAACAAATCAGAGATCCCAAGAAGGAGCCATGTGTTTTTAGGTGGATGACTATGGACTTTCAAAAACTGTTTGACTTGAGGCTGGCTATAATGGAGGGGGGGGGTATGTCTATGGGCTGATAAGCAGAGAGGTCCAAAAGATGAATCTTGATAGAAGAATAACAGCGGGTAGAAGAAAAGAACTTAAATAATGTAGAGACATCTGGGACTTAAAGGGGTCCTGGTTCATAGTCTGGCTCAAACTAGAAAATCTTTTCTCCTTTCTTATATACTATTTTGTAGTAGCAGGTTTCTTAGACTCTTACTACTGCTGCTTATCCTGAGAAAAGAGGTACCTACAAGGTATTAAAAGTACCATACAGGCAGTCAAATACAGTATCTGTAGGTGGGAAACTGTCAAGCAATATTGTGTGAGTAGGTTTATTCTGTGAGAAAGCTTGTGGTAATTGCCCTTGGCCATTTTCAAAAAAAAAAAAAAAAAGGAGAACCACTCTTGCCTGGGCCAAATGGGGGTCACCACAATTACCTTTGGAGAGCCCTTCTAAATATTAACAATGACCCTGGTTATCATCTGAAAGGAGTACAAGAACATTATCAACCATAACAATGAAAAGGCATCTGTCTTCCAGGCCTGTTTGCAAGGAATCCTGAAGCAGAACTTCTTTAGCTGTCTGCTGTGAACAGATGCAAACAGATCAATCTGACAAGTTCCCACAGTTGAATCAATTCCTGTAAGATACCAAAGTTCAGTTTCCATTTGTGAAGGTCTGTTCTGGTACTGCTCAGCTTGTCTGCAATAATGTTTTTCTCTAACAGCAAAAAAAAAAACTAACCTGCAGCGAAAATTTGTCATGAGTTGCTAGACCCCAGCCTGCCATAATTAGCCTGCAAAGGGGGTATGATCTGTCCGCCACCCCCGCCCCATTTTGTTTACATACCACATCACTGTGGTGTTGTTTACTACTTATAGAGGCCCTACAGACCAAAAGATGGTTTAGACATTTGAGACCATTTACTAACGCCATCATTTCTTTGACATTTGTGTGTTTTGGTCTCTCATGTTAGTCCCACAGACCCTGGGTTTTCACCCCCACGGAAAGAACTCCCCAAGCAAAGTCTCACACATATGTGGTAACAGACTGAGTAGGGGATGGAACAGAGAAAGGAAGAACTATTTTGAGAGAGAGGTGGTCCATCAACCAAAGTAACTCCCTTTTGACAAGCTCCAACAGTGAGATATGAAAGGAAAGAGTGCAGGTGTTGGGTCCTAAATGACTTGAGGCACCACTCCATCTTTCTCCTGTAAAGTCTGGACACAGGAATCATGAGAATTGTAGAAGTCATGAAACCCAGAATTCTGAGAGACTCCCTGGCTGAAGTCAGAGACTGGTTGGAGAAAATCAGAAACTGTTCCTTAAGATCTACTTTGTTCTGGAGGAGGAAAACTGTTTTGAAGGATATATCCAGAAGGCATTCCAGAAAATGTTCTGTGAGAAGGAATGGGAGAAGATTTTTGTAGATGTGCCTGGAACCTTAAACTGAGAAGGCAGTCCTTTACTCAGGTCAGTCATTTGTCATTTTGAAGAGGAGACTGCAAATATAAGACAAACATCTAAATATGGAAAAATGCAACCTGTAATGGGCTATTATGGACATCAAACAATTTGGAATCCCCTTTGAGCTGTAGAAAGACCAAAGGCTAAAACAGGCAACTGAAAATTTAAGCCAGGCACATAAAATCCTAAGCATCTGAAACTTTTGAGAATTAGTTAAGTGATAAGCATCTTTTAAGTCTCCAGTTACCAAAGAACTGAGAAGTGGGCTGAGGGGTAACGGACTGAAAGCATCTTGAACTTTGGGACTTTTAAGTTAAAGATTTAAAGAAAGATCGATCTAGGACTGGTCTCCAAGTTCCTGCTTTCCTTGGCACCAGGAAGAGTCCTGCATAAAATCATTTTACTGTTTGCTCTAGGGGAACTATCCTATAACCCCACAGACAGCTCATGTGCTGTAGGACTGGAGAAAACACTGCAGAATGGTTTACTGGATGAGGATGAATCTCTTAAAGAGAAGGAAGAGATACCCACAGCCATTTTTTCCTTTCTGAATTATTCTCAGAATCCATTTTGCTAAGGTTATCTGATGTCACTGAGGAAAACAAAGGCCTAAACTTTGGGAATGACTTAATATTAATAGATTGCCAAAGTGGGAAGGGGGAATCACTCCAAGGGTCTTTTTGGATAGTCTTAGATTCTGATAGGGCCTCTCCTCTTTTGAGACTATTACTGCACTTTGAAACTTTGTTTGACTAGTGAAAATAACCAAGCAAATCTTTGCATTACTGATAGAGTAGCAGCTTCCCTAGATACAGTATCAGCAAAGTCATTAGACCACGTCTAAAAGTGTTTGGTTACTTGAGAAATAGAAGCTATTACAGAATTCAAGGATGTTTTAATCTCTACAGAAGGGAAATTGACTGTTAACTCTCTCATATTTTCAAAATAAGCCAGCAGAAATTTTGACACAAGTCTGGCAATTTCAAATTCTGAAACGCTAAAGTAGACAAGAACATAATTTCTTCCAAACTCTATCAAAAGCTTTCCCGTTTTTGTCAGAAGGAATAGGGTTAGGATTCAAAAGGTGTTGGACAGCTGATAGTTTTGCCAAAGAAATCACTTTAGGATTTGATTTGGGAATAGAAAATAGAGATCTGTGGTTTCTGGAGGACCAAGTATAATCTATCAGACTTTTTAGGGGGTGGGAGATTGACTGTCAGGATGTCTAGAGACTGTAGAAAATACAGCCTCTAATGCTGGTAAAACAGAAGGGACAGCTACAGGCTAAGAAAGATCTAGTTGTAACAAGTTATTGTATTTTTGATGAGATACTAGAATTTCACTCTGTTCCTAATGAAACAATTCTTTCATTCTGGCTATAATTTCAGAAAATGACAACTCATAAGGTGGGGATTCTAAAAAAAAAAATTTTTTTCAGAATAAGATTCCTCTTCCTATGACACAACCACTGGAAAAATACAATCCCAGTCTAATCCCTGTTCCTCTGACTGAGAATCACTAACAGAAACAGAATGACAATCTTTTTTTAAGATGCATTGAGGATTCAGAATATAAAGAGCTGCTGTTTTTCTTTCGGCTTTTCCCGGTTAGGGGTCGCCACAGTGGAACTCTGGTCCGCTAATGAATGGCAGTCAATTGTTATGGTGTTGAGGTGCCAGCCTGACGCCCAACCTTCAACGAAGGCACGCCACTCGACAGCGGGGAGGACATGCAGACTCCACACAGAAGGCGGTCCAGCAGAGAATCGAATGGGAGAACCTCTTGCTGTGAGGCGACAATGCTACTGCTGCACCACCGTGGCGTTTTTCAGAATATAAAGAATAAAAGGTTTAAAATAAGCCCTTAACAATATTCAGCCAATCTTCATGGTCCATCATGTGTGAAACAGGGGAAGATATATGCATGTTTCTTTCACAGGATACACCCTAGAAAAGACCAACCCAAAGATGGGGCTCTTCCATCGTAATCAGGTACATTAAGTTGGCTTTGCAGTAAAGCATCACACACTCTTCATCTTCCAACACCAGCAAGAGTGTTTCTCCCGTGCCTGAACAGGATAACCCAAAATTTTCAAAGAAATGTACGTAAAGTTGAGGGTTTTATCTGCCGACGCATGGTGAAATGCTAGCAAACTGCTGATCACTGGAAACCTGCAGGAAGAACACACCTTTGTAGCATGAAAGCCCTCAAGGTTTGGCACCCTAATCACTGACTTTATGCATTTCTCATTGAGCCTTTCATTGGTTAGGGCACAAGGAAGGTGCTCTAACACTTTGGATGCTGGCTGGTTGTCACTCTTGGCAGGCTATTGGAACAACAATCTAATAACATCCTGGCATACTGGATCCATTCAGTGAAGCTGTCAAGCTCTAGGATGGAATGATGTACTACATCCCTCTTAAGAAAA